>NC_046154.1:22713728-22751228 GCF_011064425.1 Rattus rattus | reverse complement strand
CATGAACTTTGCGCACATCCATTCCCTAAAATGCTGTTCTAAAAATCTTAAAACCAGCTGTGGTGGCACACGCCTTTAATCCCTGCACTTGGGAGGCAGAGGAAGGAGGGTTTCTGAGTTTGAGGCCAGCCTTATCTACAGAGTGAGTTCCAAGATAGTCAGGGCTACATAGAGAAACCCTGTCTTGGAAAACCAACCAACCAAACAAACCCAAAACAAAAACAAAACTTAACAAAACTGTGTGCCTGCACCCAGGAAGTGCTAGCAGGATTCTCAAAGTGAGCAGAGGCACCACCCCCATGTCCCCAGCACCCAACTCAGGAAAGGAGGCCTCAGGAGTGCCCCAATTCCCACAGCCCACAACAGGGTAGCATGGCCCCACTTTGAGCAGCGCTGAGGGTGTCCACTGCTTTGGCTTTTTGTAGACTTGGACCTGTGGGCTCTCTGTGGGTCACTCAGCAGGTGTTTGTGAGGTCCGGCTGTGTCCTGTGCCATCTGGGCCCATTCACTCTTACCCACGTAGCAGTGGCCCATGTGACAGTGACCCAAGTGTCCACTGTATTACTGCTGGACACTGTCTGCAGCCTTGGGTTGTGGCCTTGGTTGGCTATGCTACCGTGGATGCTTATGTCTGTGTGCGGTTCTACTGAGTATAAGACATGCACTGGAACCCGGACTGCCAGGTAGGTGATGTTTGGTTTGGTGGTTACTGTGGCATGGCTTTCCAAAGGGCCTTTGGTAACCTCACATCAGTGTCCTGTGAGGCAGTGGTTCCCAAACTTCCTAATGCTGCCACCCTTTAATACAGTTCCTCGTGGTGAGGGTGGCCTCCGGCCATAGAATTATTTCATCGCTACTTCATAACTGTAAGTTTGCTACTGTGCTGAGAACCCTGGTGTAAGGCTCTGTTTGTATTCTTGGTTACTCAATGTTTTGTAGTCATGCTGGGTGTGTGTGTGTGTGTGTGTGTGTGTGTGTGTGTGTGTGTGTGTGTGTGTGTGTATGTGTGTGTGTGTGAAACTATGTTCACTTTTTGGGGTTTCAGTACTGGGAGTGGAACCCAGAACCTTGAGTACAGGGTAAGTTCTCCCGCTCAGCCATACCCGCAGCCCCTGCAGGGCGGCTCTTGCGTGTGTTTTACCGGGAAGCGCCAACCTAGAATCCCTTCATGGGCAAGCTAAGAAGGAAATGAAACTCCCAAAGCAAACTTCAAAGTCCAAAGGGTAAATTTAAGAATGACTTTGTCCCTTTCCAACCCGCTACTTAACCTAGGAAGAGCCTTGGGGCTGTTGTTAGTCTGTCCCGAGGCCGGCTGGGAGCTATCAATGGGACCCAGGACAGAGCGGAGGGTTGAGTCCTGTGCCTCTTCCCTGTCATACTCCAATGGGAAGGTCTAGGTTAGACCTGACCAGCTGTGGGCTAACACACTGTACTCACATTAGACTACAGTCTCCTGAGAGCAAGACTCCACGGCCCTATTGTCACACCTAGGACACAGTGTGACTGGTGTCCCGTGGGGGCCCTCGATTAACAACACTAAGCCCCCCTTGATCTATGGGGTCCATGGTTCTCAATTGCTCAGAATTATCTATAAAGAAATGAAACATGGGGATTGGGGATTTAGCTCAGTGGTAGAGCGCTTGCCTAGCAAGCGCAAGGCCCTGGGTTCGGTCCCCAGCTCTGAAAAAAAAAAAAAAAGAAAAAAAAAATTTAAAGCAAAACAACAACAACAACAACAACAACAACAACAAAAAAACTCCATCAGGGAGGGGGTGTGTGTGCCTGTCACTGGGTTTTCCTAAGTCTCCAACAACAAAGGCCCTAGCAGTATTGACTGCAGGAAATGAAGGAAGGATAATTTTCTACTGGTCCACTGACAATTCTGATGTGTGGGTGGGCGTGGGTTCTTTAACGTAGCATCCCGGGAGCATGGAACCCAGAGGGAAGTGGGTGCGGAGCATTGCTCCATGAGCTGGGGTGGGGATGGAGGGGTGGAACAGGTGGAGGGTAGGGGCTCCATCAGAGACTTACTCACAAAGTCCTTAGGTTTCCATTTTTCCTTGATGAATATGATTCCGATGATGGCGCTTGCTGGAAAAAGCCAAGCACAGAGAAGAGGAGTGAGGCTGTTGCCAGGCAGAGGGCGCCTCTCACCCACACTCTCCCACTTGCACATGTTCTGCATATTCCTGAGATCTTGGGAGCTTGCTCCCCTTCAGCCTCAGCCACTCCGTCTGGAAGAGGGGACCTTCCAGAACCTTCTGTGGGAGTGCTCATAAACCGGGGCCCTGGGTGGAGAGCGTCCACTGTGCAGGGCGTAACTTACAGGTGTGACTCTTGGCATGCTTACCCTGAGAGGCGAGTACTACTGTTAGTCTTATTTGATAAATGGGGATACTGAGGCAAAAGGGGTGAAGCTGATGTGAGAGGGCAAGACTTGAACTCAGGACTGTGGGAGCCGGAGTTTTTCTTCTTCCACCGCATCCTCTCTCTCCCATGATGCTTGTCCCTCCCTGACTACTGCAGGGTCACAGCTTAAGCTCCTGCATCATCCTACTGGGCAGGCCTGGCAGCCACTGTGAATGTCTCCATTACTGGCCCAGCTCTGCCTCTCCTGGCTGGGTGACCCTGGGGAAGTCACCTCCTGAGTGTCAGTCTTCTATGAGGAGGTGGTCTGGGACCGGCTGCATCAGATTCTGTCATGTACACTCAGGTGGCCACAGGTGAGGCCATGGCTAAGCAGATATACCTACACCATTCAGCTCAGCAAACTCTGAGAGAGGGGCCCTTCTCTCCGGTCTCAGTGACCACGCCCATTGACATCGTCCTCTCCGATTCTCTTCCCACCCCAGAGTCGGTCCTCAAACCCCACTGAAAACTACTACTACTCTGAGTTACAGGACAATAAGATTCTATATGTAAATCATTTATCACACAGTAAATGCTCACAATGAAATGACTCGTTACTGAACAGTGACAGAAAACTCATGGGTAGCCAGTGGGTGAGATGTTACTGTGTTAATTTATTTCTCACTGGGTGGCCTCTGTGGCCCAAAGAACCCCTTGAAATCCAATGGCTGACCGCTGCCCCCAATCTTGGCACAATTCATCCTACTTAATTAATTTATCATGGTAACAGGGTTCAGAACCAGGGCCTGGTACCAACCAGGCCATCATCCCTGGCATCTAAGTTCTTATGCCTCACTGTGAGTGTAGGTCCCAGGGGTCTTCGGAGACCCCAGCAGTGGGCAGAACACAGACAAGGATGTAACTCTATCAATGGGGCTGCGTGGGGGCCTGAATGCAGGAAATAATCCAGAGGACCACAGAGGAGGGTGGGGATGGCCAAAGGACTTGCCTTAACTAGAGACATTCAAACCACCTTAGAGAAAGAGAAAATACTGGTCCAGCCTAGTAGCTAAGGGCAAAGCAATTACCCAGCATGCACAAGGGCCTGGGATTCATCCTCAGCACTTAAAAGAAGATACTAGGTGGGAAGAACTCAGTTCTGCTTGTGTAGACTGTCGGGTTACCAGCCCTGCTCAACAAAGGGAGGCTCTTCTTAGCAATTGGGAGATCCAATCGAGTTCCCCACTTTGCCAATTTCTTATAATTGGTAGTGATTTCCTGTGGAGCAGCTGTGGGCTAGCACAGCTAGTTCTGAGGTCCCACCTAGGCTGGCTGGAGGGAGAATTGCGACTGATTAACAATGTCTTCCCTGAGCCCAGGACATGTGTCGTACACTGCCCCTCCCTTCAGTGAAGAGGACCTTTGAGTTCAAGGAGAATTAAAACATCAAGAGTCTCTGCTTTCCTGTGAGCAGGAGAGAGCCAGGCTGGTCTCGAACTCACAGAGACCCACCTGTCTCTGCCTCCCAAGTGTTGGGATTAAAGGCATGTGCAGCAATGGTTGGCCCCGAGTGATTTATTTTTTATTTTTATTTTTTTTATGTGAGTGCTCTAAGCCTCATTCGAGGTAACGCTTGGGCCACCCGGATCGTGGGTTCTGGGTGACGAGAAGGTTGGGGCTTACCTATCACGGAGACGGCACTGAGGGGCACGATGAGTGACAGTGGAGCGAAGGCGTAGGAGGCGAACACGCCCAGTTCCCCCAGCAGCAGCAGGAGCAGCCCCAGCCACCATGTCTTGGTCTTGAAGTAGGCGCGGGGGTCCTTGGAGCCTGCCAGGCGGATGTGGCAGTATTTCTGCAAGTCCAAGAAGGAATGCGGTTTACCAGAGGTTTCTAGGGAATGAAAGGCTCGGGTGAAGGGACCCAAGCTGACACTCTGCCTTTAAAAACCATGTGTGTGGGTCTGAGTGGGGTTTGGGGATGTGTGGGCAGGACCTTGAAACGGAGAGAGATTTCTTTGTGTGTGTGTGAGTGCATAGTCACGACCTGCCCCTCCTTCAGTGAAGAGGACCTTGAGTTCAAGGAGAATTTCAAGAGTTTGTGTGTGTGTGAGACCCACCTGTGCCTCCCATAGTCATTAAAGGCGTGTGCATGTGGATGCAAATGCATATGTGTGTAGGGGTGCATGTTCATAGGTATGTGGGTGTGCGTACACATGTGCGTGTGCGTGTGTGCATGTGTGTGTGTGTGTGTCTGAGTGTAGGGGCAGAGAACATAATCTTTCATGGTGGTTTTGGAGACAGAGTGACTCAGTGGTCTGGTTGTAACAAGTAGGCTCCGCTGGCTTGCCAGTGAGTTCCAGCCATCCACTTGTCTGTGGATTACAAATGTGTGCTACATAAGGGGTTGTTTTTACATCGACTCTAGGGATCGGATTTAGGTCCTCATGCTTGCAAAGCAAGGACTCTACCAGTAAACTATCTCTCCAGCCCCTCCCCCTCTCAATCTTGTCTCGTGGAGCCCAGGAAGACCTTGAAATTTCAACCCTCAGGTCCAGATCGCACATGTGGCTTTTACGGAGAACCTGTGTTTAGCTCCCAGCACCCATGTGGTGGCTTCTAACCACCCGTGACTCTAGTTCCAGGAGTTGTCGTTCCCTCTCCTGACTTCTACAGGCACCAGGCATACATGAGGTACACAGACATTAAGACAGACAAACACTCACAGGTACAAAAATAACGTAAAGAAATCTAAAAATGAGAGAAGAAATTGCAGTCTACACACCCATGCCTCTTGAGTGACTGGGATTACAGGCATGGGTCACTGTGCCTGGTTTAGAAACAAGAATCCCTAAGGCACTCCACAGGTGAACTGCAGTCTAGGCCTAGGGTCCCCGCTTTGGCTGTGCCCTTGGGTTGACCTCCTCCTGGCTGCCGTCCCCAGGAATCCCTGCTTGTGGATGCTCGGTGAGCCACGCCCTCCTGCAGAGGGATGGCAGCTCTCGATTGGTGGGTTTGTGGATAACCGAGGTACTGCCTCCTAGAGTAGATAAAAGGCTCCAGCATGAACTAATGTTCTTCTCTTCTGGGGATATGAACTTGGGACACAGAAACTGAGACTGTAATTGAAGATAGAAAGAAGGACTTGGGGGGTACCGGCTACAGGAGAACACAGGGATGTTCAGGGGGAGACTGATCTGGGGAGAAGAAATAAACCAGCAGCTCAGAAGCCACGTGGCTGAAACACAGGCTGTTTTCACAGCGTGCTGCTGAGGAACTCAACAGCCCTATGCCTGACCCGGAAGTCTGCAGCTCATGGCTCTTAGAAGCAGGGGAGCCTTGGTGCATTGTGGGATTTCTCAGGGTGAGCAGTGCCAGGTCTATGACTCAGCTTCCCAGAAGCAGCCCCTGAGGCCTGGGAAGTATGGGTGGGAGATGATTCCAGAAGCTATAAGTGAGGGAGCGGGAGGGGAGACAGGCAGACAGGCTAACAAATGAGGGCTGTGTTGATTTTAGTCTTTAAGATTCCTAGGGCCTAGGGCCCCGGAGAACCTCTGAGAAATCTAACGGAGGACATTTACCCATTGACTCCTGTTGCCACCTACCAAAGTGTCCATCAGCATGGGGGACACTCCTGTCTCCTGGGATACAGGTTATGTCGGTTCCCTGGATCTCAGGGGAAGCACTTTAAGCTGTCAGCTGGCTTCACAGCATAGCTGCGGTCACTCTCAGGCTGGGTGCTGTGGGGGCTCTACAGTGACTGCTGCAGCCTCCCTTCCCGAGACCGGAAGCATGGACAACCATGACGGTCCCCGAAGCAGGAAGCTTAGGGCAGTGTGAGACAAGACCAGGGTCTGTCATCAGGATACCACTTTACAGCTTATAGCAAGAATCTCTTATGTACTGTGTGGATGCATCACCTGCCAATAAAAAGCTGATGGCCTATTAGCTGAGGCAGGAAATAGAAGGTGGGACATCCGGCAGAGAGGGGGAGAGGATTCTGGGAAAGAGTCAAGAGCGGAAGGATTCGCCACGGGGACCCTGAGGAAGTTGGACATATGAAACAAGGGGAGGTAACCAGCCACGTGGCAGACATAGAATAGAATAAACGGTTACATAAGTTTTGAGCTAGTTGGGGAACGAGCCAAAGCTTATAGGCCAGGTATCTATTCATAAATAATTAAGTCTCGGAGCTGTTATTTTTGGGAACTGGACGTAGGTAGAAAATCCCAAGCCTACAACAGCTTGAGAGATGGGGCCGGGCAGGGGAGAGGACATTATTAGTGGAGTTTCTGCTGTGCAAGCATGTGACCTGAGCTTGGATCCCCACCATCCATGTGGAAAGCCAGGCATGGCAGTCGGTGCTTGTAATCAACGCCACACTAGGGAGACAGAGACAGAAAGGGCTTCTTGCTATCACTGAGCTCCAGGTTCAGGGAGAGACCTTGTCTCAGGAAAATTAGGTGGGGCCGGAGAGACGACTGAGCGGCTAAGGGTTAGTGCCACTCTGCCAGAGGACCCAAGTTCGGGTCTCACCATACACATCAGGTACTGCACATAACTCCAGCTCCAGGGTGACTGGATGCTTCTGTGTGCGCCTGTGCTCGTGAGCACACACCCGCACTCTGACACATATAACTCAGAGTAACATCAACCTTACAAAAGAGATAAGGGGGCGAGCAATTGAGAAAGGTGCCCACCATTGATCTGTGGCTTCCATGTGCAGGTGTGTACACCTGCATGCATATGTGCACACACACATACATATACACACGTGCGTATGCATAAGGAACACGGGAGGTTCTGACCTATGGGAGCCTGGCGGGGAGGGGGAGTAGACAGAGACTGAGGAGAGATTCAGGGAGTAGACAGGGCCCCGCAGCGAGCAGACAGCAGGCCTGGCTCACCTGCTGCTCCTCTGCCTGGGCCAGCCCTGGCTGGCATCTGAGACTTACCTGCAGGTTAAGGGCGATGCTGACCACAAGGTGCCCGAAAATGGCCAAGAGTGCACCGATCAAGTTTTCCTGGAAGGAGAGGTCACAGAACAGACGTGAGTGGCACTTAAGCCAAGGGGTCCCGGGACATATGTGATATCCAACAGTCTATCCCCAAACACAACTGGGCAAGGCCCACACCCCCATCTCCTCCTCTCCCTGAACCTGGAACGTTGCCACCCAGACGTCATCCAGCTGCCTTACAGATTCGCAGGGCCCTGGCCTGAGTTGGCTGCCATCTTTAGTTGTTCTTGCCTTGGCGACCGGAGCAGGCCTAAACCTACTCTGCTGGCCCCTGAGATCCACTGATCAGCCACCATCTTGTACAGAAAGGCGATATGTGGGAATGAGGGAAACTCGGGCTGGGGTTTCTGCCATCACCGCCTTGCCAGGGGAGCCTTATCCTCTGATGGTTCAGCAAGAGCCTCTCAACTAGCCAGCTTCCTGGGGAGTCTTCAGTCATTTCGTTACCAAAAAACTCACTCACATCACTCTATCGATAAGATACAGGTTCCTCTGCATGGTATTTTTTTTTAATTAAAAAAATCAGCCAACATATATTTATTATGGAATGATTAGGAGACACAGGGGACAAGGGTGACGATGAGAGCAGGTATGATGGCCACAGCTGTGACCCCAGCACTTAGGAAGCAGAGGATCAGGAGTTCAAGGTCATCCTGCGAGCTTACCTCAGAAAACAAAGCCATGGGTCTGGAGAAGAGAGTTTCGCAGTTAAGCGTGCATATTGTTCTCCAGGGGGACCTGAGTTCACTTTCCAGCACCCATGTGAGGCAGCTCACTACTGCCTTTTGCCCTAGCTCCAGGAGACGTGAGGCTTCTGCCCTCCCCCCAACAGCACTTAAGTGCCCAGTGTATGTGAACGTATTTCTGTCTCAAGCACGGTGAGAAAAGGTCACATCATTTTGAAAAGGTCAGCGGGTACTCTGGCAACCCAAGCTACAGTCTTAGCCCCAGACAACCATTTTAAATTTTTATCTATGTTTATGTACATGAATGTTTTACGTGAATGCATGTATGCACACCGCGTGCATGCCTAGTGCTTGCGTAGGCTGGGGTGGGGGTAGGGCGGGCACCAGATCCCCAAGAACTAGAGTTATAGACGGTTCTCTGCAAGACTAACAACCATTCTTAACTGCTGAGCCCTCTTCCCAGTCCTCCTATCTGACTATTTTGACCCAGCAAACATGGTAGTTCCATGTGGTTCAACTCGTAACTGAACCACTATTACTTGCGCAGTGAGACGACGTCACCCTTTGATGCCTCGCTGACTGAAACAACAGGGCTGCTGAGAGGGCCCTGTTTTACGCCAAGTGGAGGTTAAGAGCTAAGCAGGGGATGTCCTGCCACACAGACAAGCCGACACCGCTTCAGGGAGGGCTGAAGAGAAGGTTCTGATGGGGAAAACCAGGGAACTCACAGGGACGAACCAGAACCAGCGTATGCACCAGAACACCTCACAGTTAGGGGTTCCGTGAGGCAAGGCTCATTCCCAGAGTGCTCACGCGTGACAGCAGGGTTTCTGCATTCACGCCCTTTGCGTCGTGGACAACCCAAGGAGAGCTGGGGACGGTGGGGGACACACCTGTGATCTCAGCACTGGGGAAGTGAGCCATGCCCTCCTTGGTTACACAGGGAGTTTAAGACCGGCTTCGGCTACATGGCAAGACCTTATCCTAAAAAGAAAAATCAAAACCTTTGGGGCTGGAGAGGTGGCTCAGTGGTTCTTAGGGCTCTTGTAGAAGACTCAGGTTCCAGGGATCCAACACCTCTCTGAGGACTCTTGAACACACATGGTGCACATATATAGAGAGATAGACAGACAGACATACCCCACACACACACGCCCACGCCCACTCCCATGCACATGCATGTGTACATACACAACAACAACAAAAAAAAAACCAAAAAAAAAAAAAAACCAAAAACACCAAACCAAACCAAAACCCCTAAACTAACCAAACAGCAAACGTCCCCAAACAGCTCTAAGGGGTGGTGTTCCACTGAATTTGTCAGTACCAGAGCTGGAAGCTCACGGAAGACTAAGTCCAGACAGAGGGTCTGAATGGAGGTGTGACTTCTGGCCTCCTGATGACAACGCTCGCCCCACATGGTCCGGGTGTTCTCTGAGGAGTTTGTTCAGAAGGTAAGAAGTGACCTGGGGCAGGGGTGGGGCACTGTGTAAGCACTCCTCCGTGCTGACGTGCTGACAGGCCACTGGGTTTGCTCTGCAAAGCCATTTACGCAGCACATCAATCGTAGCTTTTAATAGCCGGTTCCAGACGGACACAGTGAATAACAGCAGGCACCACTCACGCCCTCAGATCTGAGTGTCTCCGAGGGCCTCATCAGCGCTAATTATGCCCCCGAACCTTTGTGAAGTGGTGCGTGGTCTAGTTTTATGAACGTTTAAAATCATGGACAGCTGCCACCACCCAGGGGTTATACGGTTTGAACACATATCCACCAGCTGCCCTCAGGGCTTGGCAGGAGACATTAAGAGCCAAGAAGGATCCGGCCTGAAGTTCCTCTTCCAGCCTCAGAGCCTGAAGTAAGCCAGGAGTCCCGGTCATTTATTCAGGGAGGCCTCTAGGCCAGAGTGTCCTCGGAGTGAAACTTGGAAGGGCACCACTGGGCAGAGGCGGCAGGATTTTATACTGCTTCTTGTCACAGCTTCGAGCTCCCGGAAACCTCAGTGTTGGAGAGACAGTGGAGAGATGGATTGCTATAATTTGTCTTCACGTCTTTTTATTTAAAAAAAAAAAAATGTTTCAAAGACGTCTCCTGTAGCCCAGCCTAGCCTCAAACTCATTATGTAGCCGGGGATGTCCTTGAATTCTGGGTCCTTCTGCCTGCACTCTTGAGTAGGCCACCAAGCCAGTGAGTCTCTGCCTCACTGTCACCATCGTCCTTACTAGCACTGGCTCCCGGCGTCCTTCTGAAGCTGATATTTTCTTTTTCTTTCTTTTTTTTTTTTTCCGGAGCTGGGGACCGAACCCAGGGCCTTGCGCTTCCTAGGCAAGCGCTCTACCACTGAGCTAAATCCCCAACCCGAAGCTGATATTTTCTAAGCCAAAACGGATTATTTTTTTTAGCCCCTACAACTCTGAAGAAAAACGAAGTGTTTCCGGGAAGGAGCAGGCTAGAGGCCATCCCAGTGTGTGACATCCAAGTGAGTGTCACATGCCATTGCCAAGGTCCCCCTCAGGTCTGGTCCCACCAGCACCTGCTTAAATACCACCATCATCACAGACGATGGTTAAACTGACCTCCCACAATGCTTTGGGCTGTGCTCCAGGCTGAGACAGAGCTCCCAGATATGTCTGGTTGTCAGCCAGGACTGGGCACCATCATGAACTCGACCCCTTCAAGGGACAGAGACAGAAACTGAGGCACTGAAAGAGAGGGCCTGACTCGTCTAAGATCAACCGTGATGATGAAGCTGAGTTGGTCTGAGGATCTTCAGGTAGATGCTCTGCCCATCCCCCACCCTCCCTCCAACGAGCTGTAAACAGGTAAGAGCCTGGCTGGCCCTGGGTGGCCGACCATGTTCTGCCTGCATCGTGGCTTCAGGCCACCTCCCGGACACTGTCTTTCACAGGTGAGGCATTCCCTACCTTGTGACGGCCCTGCCCACACCCATCACCCATGGCAGGAACAGGAGCCTAGCAGACTGCCTGGCACAATACAAGCAGCACAAAATGGGACCCTGGACCCTGGCAGCGAGTAGATGATTCCAGTTCTGGTTCTGTGACTATATTGACTGTGTCGCCTCAGGCAAGTTCATGGGCTTCTCTGTGCTAGCTTCCTTATAAGCGAAATGATGTTATAAACACACCCTGGCCCTTTGAGAGAGTTAGTACAGTCCCTGCTCCACAGTCAACACTCAGCATGCACTAGGAGGCGTGAGGCGTTGACTGTTAATTGAGTATGGGTAAAGGATCTATATTTCCCCGATGGGAAGTGTTGGAACAGGCGATAAGGGAGCTGGGTAGATGCGAGGGTTTCCCAGGCAAAAACGATGACTCATGTGGCTTGGGGTTCCTCATTCTGGGCATCCCCACCATCCTAATTACCCTACAGGGTGGATGCTGGCCTCACCTGCAGGGAGAGTCTGTGAATTTCCCAGGTTTGAATTCAAGATATACCAGAGCTAGGACTTGAAGCCAGCTGTCTGAGTTCAAAGTCTGAGGTCTCGGAACTCTGCTCTGCCATCTCTCTCTCCCCACTCCTCTCTCCCCCCCCCCCCCTCCCTCCCTCCCTCCCTCCCCCCTTTCCTACACACACACACACACACACACACACACACACACACACACACACACATCCATAGACATATATATATATATATATATATATATCCATAGACATATGTACATATATCTATGGATATCGGTTGAGTCTCACTATGTAGACCAGGCTGGCCTGGAACTTGCAGAAATCCATCTGCCTCAGCCTCCCAAGTCCTGGGGTTGAAGATGTATTCTACACTTTTTCTCTTAATGACAGGTCAATATGGAGACCTATCTTCTACATTTATCACCTGGATCCCAGGGAAGATGCCTCTCTTTCATCTGCAGAGCTGCCCTGGTTGACAGTCTGACCCAGCAGATGCTGTTTCGTAAACCATACCCTCCAGGATCCTAGCCTAGGTCTGCTGGACCAGGATTTGCAAAAGGAGAGCAAGGGAGGGAGGCTGCAGGCAGAGAGCTGTGCTCCAGGCTGAGACAGAGCTCAAGATATGTCTGGTTGTCAGCCAGGGCTGGGGACCATCACGAACTCGACCCCTTCAAGGGACAGAGACAGGAACGGAGGCACTGAAAGAGAGGGCCTGACTCGTCTAAGATCAACCGTGACGATGAAACTCAGCAGATCTGCTGATCTTCATGTAGACGTCCTGCCCATCACCCACCCTCCCTCCAAGAAGGCCACAATGGCCATGAGGGGAGGTGGACATGACAGGCTTCTGTGGAAAGAAGATTAACGAGCAGGCAAAGCCTCCTTAGCTTTGAGATAGACCAGCTCTGCATAGGAATGGAACCAGCAAGGAAAGTGACAGCCAGTCCTCACTGTCCCCAGTGAGCCCAGCTCCAGGCGGACATCCGAGATGCCCATACATGTGTATCAGCGTCCCTCGTGGGATGGGATTAACACGAATACAGTCCTTTCACTCTCCTTGTGCCTCTCTGCCTCGCTTGGCCTATAGGGTGACAGGGCCCTCGGGAGTCTGTTGAAGCAGAGAGGACACTGGCTGGGAACCCATGATGCCAGTGAGGCGGTACCATTTAACCTCATGCCTCGGTTTCCTTGTCCCCAAAGCGGGGATGGAGAGGCTGTTAGCAGGCACCCGCTGATCCTAACTGCCAGGAGGCAGGCATTACTGTACCCCACTTTATAGATGAGGAAAAAGGTGTATGCTTTTAGTGCTGCTGAGAAGACGGTCTGGAAGAAAACACGAGAAGGACCCAGCACGGCAGGGGGCAGAACGGAAGCTCAACACGTGTTACGTCGTTATTATCATCATTTGAGCTAATGATAGTCACAGTTTTTCCTGTCAGTGTGCCACATGATCTCAAGTTTGTGACTTCCTGGCATGTGGGCCCATTTCCCCAACCCATAAAGCCTGGGTGTTAGACCGGATGATCTCTAAATCTCTTTCAGCCCACGGTGCCATCAGTCTCGATTGTGAGGGCTAACCTTAGAATTTTTATCATTTAACTTTATGTGTATATGTGTGCACGAGTCTATGTCTGTGCACCACATGTATGCAGTGCCTGAGGACGGTCAGGGCAGGAGTTGGATCCCCTGGATCTGCCCTGTGGGTCCTAAGAACGGAACTTGAGTCCTCTGTAAGAGCAGGAAGCACTCTTAACCACTGAGCTATCTTTCCAGTCCCTGGGATAGTTCTTATTAACTGTCAGCTCAGCACAGCCAGGGAAGAAACCTCAATGAAGGATTGTCTAGATCAGGTTGGCTGGCAGGCTTGTCTGTGGAGACTGTCTTTATGTTACTTGATGCAAGAAGAGCCGCCCACTGTGGGTGACACCATTCCCTAGGCAGGGGACTCTGGATCGTATGAATGGAGAGAGCAAGCTGGCTGAGCACTAACCCTTGAACACTCTTTGTTTTCTGATCTTGATTCAGATGCCATATAACCAGTTCCCCCAAGTTCTTGCCACTGTTACTTCCCTGCTGTAATGGGATGCAACCTGGAATTATGAACTTCGCCCTTAACACAGGGGAAAGGAACTGAAACTGAGAAATTAACTAGTTCAGAAAAAACAAACAAACAAACGAAAAAACAAAAAAACCAAGCTTTAAAACGGGTTCCAGGCTCTATATCCTTCATTAGGAACACCAACATTTGACAGTAAAACCTTTTACCTATTCACAGGGAACAATCTAAAACACACCCAAGGAAATAATCAGAGATGAGTACCAGGTCTAGCACTCGGTCACGTTCACAGTTCACGTCATTCCATATTCGAAACAACCCAAGTGCCTAACAACAGGGAATCCACTATGCAAATTCCCGCAGGGAAACTCAACAGGTGGCTTGGCAGTCAGCCATTCTGGAAGCGACTGGAAGTGCGCTTTGGGGGAAGTAATCCACCGTCAGGGCCATGGGGGCGTAGTCCACCAGGAAGGGGAACCAAAACAACTAACCAAGTTCCAAAACCTTCCAAACAATGTGGCACCGAATCTTAAAAAGATTACCAAAAAAAAAAAAAAAAAAAAAAAAAAAAAAGACACGGCAGATGGAGACAGGAACAGAGAAGCTCTTCAACTAAAACTCAAACCTAGACTGGAGAGATGGCTCAGTGGTTAAGAGTACACGCCGCCCTTACAGAGGACCTGAGTTCAGCTCCCAGCATCCACACTGCTGGCTCCCAACCGTCTGTAACTCCAGATCCGGAAGAAACATCTTCTGACCCCCTTCAGAATGGTGCACAGACAGACAAACACGTAAAATAAAACATCTTTAAAAAACAAAACAAAACAAACCCATGTCTCCTCACTAGAAAAGTCCTTCTTCCTCCTTTATAGCCCCACATTTAAGATGTGTCTACTTCTCTGCTTTGTAAACATTTGTATTTTATTTGGTTAATGTTATTTCAGTGTGTGTGTGTGTGTGTGTGTGTGTGTGTGTGTGTGTGTGTGTACTAGTGTGTATGTGGAGGTCAGAGGTCAACCTCGGGAGTTCTCCATCTTATTTATGGAAACAGGATTATTTTTTTTTCTTTTGCTTGAATTCAGAGCTGACCGATCTGGCCAGTCTAGCTCGCCAGCTTGCTACAGGGATTGCCCTGCGTCTGCCTCTCATTTGCTGGAACTATAGGCAGTCTGCCAGAACTGCTTGGCCTTTATGTAGGTGCTGTGGATCCAAACCTGGGTCCTCACCCTTGTCCTGTAGAACACATCACTGACTGAGCTGTCTCCCCAGCCCTACTTTTATCTTTTGGAAAGAGCATTTCTTTTCTCGTGTTTCCAGTTTGCAACGTGTCCGCGGAGGACCTTCTAGCGATGGGCTTGCAGACCCTGGGCACACCGGGGAGGCCATTCGACTCTTGGGTCCCTTTTGTTAGAAAACCATAAAATTCCCAAAGGAAAGTGAGGTGCTTGCCTTGTAGGAGAAGGAGCCCTCGCCGCTGCTCAGGCTCGGGGAGGTGGCTCCGCTGGTGGGTGAGAGTGGCTGCAGCTGCAGGCCTGCGCTGTGGGCTCCGTCCATGGCTGTCTAGCGGGACATCCTGTCGGGCCAGGCTGGGAGGGGGAGCTGCTGCTAGGCAGGGTGTGAACTGGAAGCCATGTCTCCTGGTGTTCACCTCCTTCCAACAGCCACCTCGTTCCCTTCCTCAGCCAGATGAGTTCTCTGGTCTCTTTTGGTTGATTTATAGCCGTCTCCTCTCCTCTCCTCAGGAAGCAGCTCGTGTGTCTCTCCTGAGCAGACAGGGGAGGGTGTGTCTTCTGACTCCGGCCAAGCTCTGGGTGGTGGAGACATAAAAAATGCATGTGCATGAGACACGGCACCCAACTTTGCTGCCTGAGAATGCTCTTCCCACGGAGGATGACTGGCCACGCAAAAGGAGACCATGACAGAATGATTATCAGACTTCTGACCCCCTTAATAAAGAGACCTTCCTAAAGCTCTATTCTTGGCCCTTCGACATCCCATTCCCACCCTTCTCCTTCCTCCCTCCTATTACATCCTGATTTAAACTCCCATTTCTTCATAGGCCTGAGGGCAAAATAGCAGTCCACCCACATCCGATTCTCCAGGTCTCCAAAAAAAATCAATGAATCAATAGATCCCATGGGAACGGTCATCAGGTTGGCAACATGGGCTTACAATCCCAGCACTCAGGATAGCCCGGGCTACATAACCAGCTCTTGTCTTAGAGCAAACCAAACCAACAGTAACAGCAATGAACACCCAAACCAAACCAAACACCTAGTCATGGGAGTTTCAACTTGGGAAGGAAGGCCCTGCTGTGGGGGAAGGGCACCTACTGGGAGGTGAGGCCTGATGCCCCTGCCAGCTTGGCTCTGGGTGATTCATCCATAAAGTGTGGCTTTGAACAGCAACAGGGATGACGCTCACCCTGTTCGCTCAACCGGACTGGTGTTTTCAGTGTTTCTCACACTTTTCCTCACAAACAGAGAAGAGTAAATCTGCACCAAGAGCTCTTGGCAGAAATCCTAGCACCATATTAAAAGGTTCCGTGCAGTCTCCTTACGCTTTCAAAACAACAACAACAACAACAAAATTCAACATACAAAACAAAATAACCCCACCCAAAGCACAAACAAAAATCATATGACTTTATATTCTACGGTACAAACTGCTTACTATATTTTACTTTAAATTATTATTGAGTCATGGTCATGTATGTGTGTGTCTGAGGGCCGTTTGTGGGCGTGGTGGGAGTCAGTCCTCTCCTCCCACAGTGGGTTTCAGGGATTGAATTGAGGCCTGCCTGCAGGTGTCTCCACCTTGCTGAGATGTCCCGCCGGCCTCCTGAACACGTTTTCGATTGCTTTTAAGCTGCCTTGTACTATTTGCGTGCCTTGGCCAGCTTTTGAGCCAGTTTCCTGAGCTGTAAAATGTGACTCATGTTTCTATTCCATGGGCTGCAGTAAAGATCTGATGGGATGGGGTATGCAGAGGTGCACACAGTAGACGGCTGGCAAGGGCCGCACGCGATAGTATTACTTTATTTAGTTCTTAACTTCTTCTTCTTTTTTTTTTTTTCAGAGCTGGGGACCGAACCCAGGGCCTTGCGCTTGCTAGGCAAGCGCTCTACCACTGAGCTAAATCCCCAACCCCTAGTTCTTAACTTCTAACACTCAGCTTTTAAATTGTGTGTGTGTGCACGTATATATGTATGCATGACATAGCTCCCGTGTGGGAATCAGAAGACAGCTTTGGGGGGGCCAGTTCTTTCTGTCCTACATATTGGTCCTGGGAATTGAACTCAACTCATCAAGCTTCACGGCAGACCCACTCCCCAATTTAACCCTGTAGTTCATACATACATCTGTTCTTATCTCCCAGGTATCTACCCAAGAAAGAGTTGAGAGCCCAGGTTTCAAAGAGCATCGTATCCCAGAGTTTCTAGTTCCCCCTGCCTCATGTTCCACACCTAGGAATAGCAACAGCATGCATTGATGTCACAGGACCATCTGGCCCAGATGCCAAATGCCAGCTTAGTACAGGGCAGGCACAGAGATCTCTCGGCCCAGGTTGCACCTTGTCGAAGGGCCTATAGTTAAGTTGCTGCTGCTGTCATTTGAGACAGTAGTCCTATAAGAAGCCCTCGCTGGGTAACTCTTCGAATAACCTCCCACATAGTTTTTGACCTGTCCTGTGAGACCCAATGCACATAGGATTGACTGGAAACCGTAATTTCCTGGGAAGACTGGGGAGGCATAATTCCTCTTAGACTAGATTGCATGGGAGTGAAAGCAATTCTGTATCTCTGTCTTGACATCGTTAATATGAGGGTGCTCCAGGGCTCCTTCTACCTGGGAGAGACTTGGGCTGCTTCCAGTCTGGAGGTGAGGGGGCCCTGGGTTGAAGGCATCTGTCAGGTCTCCTGCTGTCCCTGGAAACCTAGCTCAAGCCTGGCAAGGCAACTTGCATAGATACCCACTCCTGACCATATGCAGAGCCCTGGGTACACTGTGGTTTAAAAAAAGAATGCCTTACTCAGGACCCATGGCCACCAACAGATATACCCAGCCAGCCCCACCCACAGGATGTCAGAAAATGCAAACCGGCCTTCTTGACCAACTAGGGAGGACAGCAGGGAAGCCCCAGATACCCAGAGAAGCCCCAGAGCTCTGAATACCCAAAGACAGAGTGAGGAAGATCCTCCTTGAGTCGGCATGTATTATCACTCAAAAGCCTCCGTGGACTCTGCAAGTTGCATTCCCTTATAAAGCTCACACTTTGGCCCGGTGATGGTTTATTGTTGGTTCCAAAGCACTTTTCCAGGGCTGACATATGTCCAAGAGGCACACAGCCAACTCAGTGTTGACAATCACAGTCACAGCTCATGGTTACTGACCCGAGAGAATTCACAAAGTGCCTGCTTCCACTCCAATCCCCGGGCCTCTTCTAAATGAATTACTCCATTAATCCCACCGAGCAAGTTTTCCAGCGAGAATAATAGCCTTGAGGCCATGAAATTGGCTGTAACTGAAAACAAGGGTGTGTGTGTGTGTGTGTGTGTGTGTGTGTGTGTGTGTGTACACGCGCGCGCGTGCGTGTATGGAGGTCTGGTCACCACCTGACGATTCAGTTTGACCGGAGAACGTCGGTTTCATGCCAAGCTTTCCTTTCCCGGGGCTTTTGAGCACGGAAGGGTGACATTCTCGGAGAGACACACCTCTGTTTCAGTACCAAGCACAGAACTCCCTCCATCCACCTGCCAGCGGCACCGGCTATTTCCAGCACGCTGGAGCCGGCAGTACTGGCCTTCCACTTCCTCATCTGGTAACGCCCAGCATCACCTTCATTAAGGGAAACCCGTACCCACCTCCTTGAAAATATGGAAGAGAGAAAAAAAAAAATCGGAGGCAACGGGACCCAAACTGACAAGGCTGGCAACAACAGCGAGATCGTATTTATAATAGGGGGCGGTTAGTTAAAAATGCGTTGCTTTTCCTAAAACAGCGAGCCTGAATTCAAGTCCCCCTTCCCTCAGTCTTGACCGTGACTCACCCGCGACGTTCCTTCTAGATCCACCTATCCCAGGTTCCGGAGAAGCGACCCGGACACTCCGTGCCACCCCTAGGTACAGTCTCCTGGATCCCTTCCCAGCTCCGAGTTGCCAAGGGGCTGCAGTGTTTTGCTTTCAAAGGTCGCGACTTGATTTGTTACACTGCCTGCCAGTCTCAAGCTGGCGAAGCTTCTGAGCAGGCGAGTGGCTGTCGGGAGGAGATGGGCGGGACATCCTGAAAAATTGGCTGCGTCGCCAAGCTCGCTTGAAGCGTAGGGGAGAGAGACCTGACACTCACCTGGAGGAGTCCCCTCTAGCGGCCAAAGGAAGGAGTCCAGGCTGATTTGGTCCCCAGGTTATGGCTGCTCACCTCCACCTGCCAGACAGGTAGGCTGGACTTGAACAGCCCGCCTGGTGTCCCCCGCAGGCTGCGTTAACTGTCACCGACTGTCCCGGGCGGTGCCCTTGCTGCTTCTATCAGGTAGCTTCAATATCGAAACCTAGCAGAGCCCTGACGTGTCTCGGGGACTGTGCGTACCCCTTCTTTCCTGCGCCTGCGTCCCACCTGTTGGCTGTATTGCGTCCTTAAGCTCCCAGCACGCCCGCGGCTCAGCAGCCCCGCGAGGCTGTCAATCACCCTAGTCCCCCGCTGCTGTTTCCCAGGGGTTCCGCTGTGACCATGAACCTGCGCGTGGAGCTTCCAGCGCGCTCATTTTCCTGAACGCGCCATTCAGCTCCGAGCCTCACAGCAACCTCTCGGGGAGAAGTTGAGATCACATAGGTTTTAAGAGGAAATGACATTGGGGAGACCTCAGCATCGAGACCCAGTAGAGCTGGGAGGGAGCATTTAAGAGAGGATGGAGCTGCCATATTGTATTATGGGAGATACCCAAAGACCAGCTGGACCCGTGTGATTTTTTTTTTCTTGAGGCGTAGGTGGCAGGAGCTGTGATCTTAGGAACAAGCGGTAGACAGTTTATGATAGGGGGACTATCCCATAAATTTAAAGCAGACACTGGTGGGTTTAAGCCTGGCTGCGAATAGGCACTGTGGCTGCGGTGAAACGGGTAAGGGGCTCTTGGAATACTGCACGGCTGTCCTTGCGGAATTATGTCATCAACCCTTTCTGCTCTCACACTCAGGGTGTGGATGGATAGAAATGCTCGGGTTTATTCCTTCCGTGAGTCACTAAAACAACAAACCAAACAAAACCAACCAACCAACAAAAACAAAACAAACAAACCAAAAAAAAAAAAAAAAAAAAAAAACAAACCCCCAGAGACAAAAACCCTCATAGTTCCCTGCCACAGGTTTTGCCTAGCATTGTTAACCCGAACCCCAAAATAATGGTAGCTTTTTTTTTTTGGATTGGCATTTGAAACGGCTCTAACGATTGGTCAACAGCCTTTCGCGTTAAAGAAACAGAGGAAACCATTGGCTAGAGTTAGCCAGTTGCCTGCCGCCGGACTCTGGAATGTTAGGCCAGTGGTTGCCATAGTGACTGGGCGGCTGAAAGGATAGGCTGACTAGTTAGGAACCAGCTCCTGTTAAGGGATCGGTTCTTGAGGTCTTGAAGAGGACTCACTCCATGGGAAACCCACTGAGACCTCCGTACTCCAGGTGCGTGAGGAATCTCTGTGCCCAGTTGGGTGTTGCCTTGGGGGCCAGAAGGTGCCACATGGGGGTGGGAGTGGGACAGCGCAAGCCTCAGAGTACCAACCTGAAAAGAGCTTTTCCTTGCACCCTGTGAGTGGTTGGACATCTGATGCCCCCACTTCAGTCTTTGAGGAGTATCAGAACTGGGCGGTGGGGGGACCACCAAGAGCCGGCTCTAACAGAACCCTTCAGGGACTCCCGGTCTTCCTCAGCAAGTTTTCTTTATTCTGGGCCCCGTTTTGTCCATCTGTAAAATGAAAGGGTGAGACTGGCTTCTCGAAGCCACTAACCAGATGGTATAGTTCCATGTAGGCGTCCAACACACTCTCTCAGCAAGCAAAATACCTAATGGGTCATTCTCTTGAGGCTTTGAAAAGTCTCAAGTCCCTCCCATTACCCTTTAGGAGGGATGTTTCAAGTTGGAGGAAATCAGTGAAGAGTCTAGACCATGACCACCGTCATGACCCATTGAGTGCAGGAGGCTCACCTGGCCAGCAGTGTCGTTCGTGTCTAGAGATAGGTTATATCTGTTTTGTACCAACTGTATTGACGTTTGTTACCTTTTGGCAGTAGGATAATGTACTATTTGACATTTTTTATAATTTCTTAAAAATTTCCAAAAATTTAATAATATGCACAAGAAGCCGATTTAAAAAAAAAACTCTTGCAATTTAAAAAAAATAATTTATTTTTATTTTATGTACATTAGTGTTTTGACTGCATGCATGTCTGTGTGAAAATGTCAGATTCCCCCTGGAACAGGATTTACAGACAGTCGTGAGCTGCCATGTTCATGGAATTGAACTCTTAACCCCTGAGTCATCTCTCCAGCCCAGATTTTTTTTTTTAAAGACAAGGTCTTACTATGTAGTCCTGGCTAGCCTGGAATGCTCTATTTAGACCAGGCTGGCCTCAGACTCAGAGATCCATCCACCTCTGCGTGCTGGCATTAAAGGAGAAAACATCACTTCAAAAATTTTTGTTGCCATTTTAAAAATTAACTTTAATTAATTTTATGTCTATGGATATCCTATCTGCATGTATGCCTCTGCACCACGTACACGCCTGGTGCCTCTGGAGGCCAGGAGAGGGAGGGCGTCGGATCTCCTAGGACTAGAGCTACATAGCATTTCTGAGCTTAGAATCAGGAATGCTATGAATCGAACCCAGGCCCTCTGGGAAAACAGCCAGTACTCTTAACCACTAGGCCATCTCTCCAGCCCTGTTGTTTTGGTTTTTGAGATAGGGTCTTGACATATGGTCCAGGCTGGCCCAGAACTCAGTGTGTATGGAGATCAGGCTATCCTTGAACTTGTCATCCTCTTGCCTCTATTACTAGAGCACTTGGATTGCAACACCTACTGCTGTTGCTGTCGATCGAACCAGGGCTTTCTGCTCCTTAGATGACAAATGACCCACATGAGCCACATTCCCAGCATCCTCAGTCAGCAGCTTCCCTAAAGTAGGGCCGCAAACAGTCCTTACTAAAACAGCAAGGTCGCACTGCAGTGTGGTAAGCGAATACCGGCTGCTTTCAGAGTCAGTAAAAGACACTGTTCTCTGGTCATTATCGATCGCTGTTTGGAAATATCTGAATGTTTTAAAGCAGCCGTTTCCCATGATCTTATTAAATGTTAAAATCTTAGATTATATTTTCAAAGAGGCTACAAATTGCCCTTGTGAAGATGAATCCAGCAAGGAACCCACATTGAGGAAGAAAGGGCTACACGGACATCGAATTGTTTAGCCGATACCCCATTCACCAGGATTTAGAGACAGTGTGAGTTCCTTAGGGCCAACGGGTAAAATGAATCCAGAGTCAGCTCATAAAAAATTAACTGCCTTGGAGACGGAACTGTGTCCATGCTGTTGACAACTAAAAGAGAAAGAAAAAACAAAAGCAGAATAACCCCCGCCCCGCTACATAGGTTAGAAAACTCTTTAGATATGAGACAGCAGGTGGCATAATAATACAGTCCCCGAGGGATGTTAGGCTTGCTTAGTGAGGGAGCAGTTTCCAGGCTGCACCACAGGCAGGAGGGCAATGAAAGCAAAGTCTATAGCCTTCTGAACTGAAGTGCATTAGAGATTGCATCTTGGATGGCCTCCAAGGCCTGTTTGCTGAAAGCTTGGTCCCTGGCCTTTGGTGGTATTTGGGGCTGTGGAACCTTTAGAAGATAGAGCTCAGTGGCAGGAAGTTAGGTCACTGGGCATGCGCTGTTGGAGGAGCTGTTAGGACCCGGCCCCTTCCTGTTATCTTTGCTTCTTTGGATGCTGTGGAGAGACTCCTGCCCTGCTCCACTCTGTTGTGTTCCTGTTGTCAGTACTGATGTAGGCCCTGAGCAGTGGGACCAGTGACGAGGGACAGAAACCCTTGTGGTCGTGACCAGTACAAGTCTTTAAGGATTTTGTTTAAGCGATGGAATTGCTATCTGACATAAGGACCTGGAAGTCAGAGTTCAGGGAAGCCACAGAATCCAGACGATGATCTAAAATCCCAGAGGATCCAGTGGCATAGGGAAAAGCTGGCAATCTGAAGAGATGGCTTTGGGCGTTGGCTGCAGAATGACCTGCCCAAGCCCGAGAAGAATCCAACAAGGAAGGAGGAGACAGAGCACCACCCGGGATCGTAGAGCCGATGAAATTTCGTGTTCCCATAGCCGGGATGGAGGGACACTGTGTTAGATGGGGGATGGGATGATTCCACAGAAGAAGCATGCCAGGCGATGGGGGGTGTGGCCAGGCGATGGGGGGTGTGGCCAGGCGATGGGGGGCCATTGGCAGAGTACTTGCCCAGCTTACATGCGTATGCCCCTGAAGTCGATTCCCTGCGTCACATCCACAGGGCATGATGGCGATGTCCGAAGGCAATATATCAGTCAGGAGGATTGGAAGTTCAGGGTCATCCTTAGCTCCATAATGATTTCGCCAACCCGGGCTACAAGAGATACTGTGAAAAGTATTGTGTAAAATAAAGTATTGTGCGTGCCTTAGTAGTGAAGATAAATTACTTCCGGCATAAAAACCGGCCCTGAATCTTTCCAAGTTTGAGAGCTTGAAGGAGTCAAATCTGCAAGTTACCAAAAACAAGCCAGGGAAAAGTAATGCAAACCCACAAGAATGGAGATTCACACTGTTTAGTACCCAGCACAAAGATCCAAGAAAATGGACCCCAACCAAGAGAGCCGTCTCAGTGATGGCAGATATTACAGAACCAGCAGAAAAGCACTGCAGGGCAGCCATTACAGACTGGAGAAAACTGCCCCAGAAAGATCAAGGGCAGTATGGTCACCAGGAGGCTGGACAGGGAAGGCCTTTTGAAAAACAGAAAGATAAGAGATCTGCTTAAGGGTGAGATGGGTTAGTTTTCTCTGCTGATTAAAGGAGTAAAAGGTAGTAGAGAAGTGTTACCAGGCATCTTGGGGAGTCCCAGAAGAGCCTCATATGATACAGGGAAGTCGGGGTCCCCTATTGGGGTTCTCGGTTTCATTAATAAAAGAATGTAAAGAAGGAACACTAACAGAAGCCCAAGGACAAAGAACCAACTGAAACCAAAGTTGAGGACGATCGTATTAGTTTGAAAGGAAAAGCCCAGGGCGGGTGAGCTGTACACCTCATGACAGCCTGGAAGGAAAGAGGAGGGTAGAAGGGAGAAGCTGGCATGGAGATCAGCTACATGGTGAGGACAGAATCTTTAGAAAAGATTAAATGCAAAGCATTGGGGAGTTTGTAAGCATGCTTGAGCTCTGGACAATATCTGAAAGAAAAAAAGAAGAATTAGTTATGCCTAGGTGGTCAGACCTAGCAGATCCCCATCACCACTGCTGGGGACTGCACTGGGAGAGAGGGGGGTGGATAATACCTGCTAATCCCCCTTCCTAGACAGATCCCAGACCTGTACCAGTACCTCGATTAACCCTCAAGGAAGAAGATGAGGGCCTGTCTCCACCAAGAGGTAGAGACCTCCTTTACAAAGCAGAGACCCAGATCCCTCATCCCTGCTCTGAGGAGTTGGAGACACCAGGCTCCCTGGGACTCCCTGATCAGCAGGTCAAATCAGTCAGCTCCAGGTTCATTGTGAGACCCTGTGGAAGGGAGGAACTGAGGAAGACCCGGTGTGGTGCTTCACACTCACACATACATATATATATATATATATATATACACACGAACACACACAGGTCACGATGTAGCATCTAGAAATGAAAAATATAACTGTAGGCATATATTTTTCACAGGCTACTTAAATAAGGGCTCATCCTCCCCTCCCAGCCCACCACCCAGCTGAGAGAGTGGGAAGAAAGGTTATTAGGATGCAGAGGAAGCAAACATATTTAGAAATAGGGTTTTTTTTTGAGGGGGGGGCAGGGAGTGATTCCAATCTTTATTGTCTCAGTCCAGAACACTCTGCAAACACCACACATGAACCAACAGGGGTAGTCTAGAACACTAAGCAGACACCACACACGAATCATCAGAGGTAGTCTAGAACACTCAGCAGACACCACACACGAATCAGCAGAGGTAGCCCAGAACACTCAGCAGACACCACACATGAATCAGCAGAGGTAGTCTAGAACACTCAGCAGACACCACACATGAATCAGCAGAGGTAGTCTAGAACACTCAGCAGACATCACACATGAACCAGCAGAGGTAGCCCAGAACACTCAGCAGACACTACACATGAATCAGCAGAGGTAGTCTAGAACACTCATCAGACACCACACGAACCAGCAGAGGTAGTCTAGAACACTCAGCAGACACTACACACGAACCAGCAGAGGTAGCCTAGAACACTCTGCAGACACCACACGAACCAGCAGAGGTAGTCTAGAACACTCTGCAGACGCTACACATGAATCAGCAGAGGTAGTCTAGAACACTCATCAGACACCACACATGAACCAGCATAGGTAGTCTAGAACACTCTGCAGACACCACACACGAACCAACAGGAGCAGCTGGATCCAGAAGAAATGGTGAGGCTCAATAGTAGGCTGGCATACAGGGAAGCAGGAAGAAGCCACAGGAGTCTCATGAGAAGTACTTCGATGAGTTTCTCTCTATGACATCACCACAAGTGAAGCTCAGAAATGTGATGTAAGGTGAACCAATGCATTCGGTTCAACCGGGAAGACTAGTAAGGCGAAGCAAGGCGAACCAATCAATGCTTGAGCTCTCACTGTCTGTGGCGTCACATTTAGATTCCTTCTGAACGCCATGCGTCCTTTCATGTGTCTGCCCCACCCAGCAAAACCTAACTGCATTATCATTGTGACCTGAGTCTCCAAAGAGATCAGGAATTTCCACTTTTGTAGCAATTACAATGAAAACAGTTGATGAGATCCTCAGGTGAGACTGGCTCAGTGAGGCTGAAGCTGGAACAATCCAGATCGTCCGTTGGAGCAGAGATTAAACCAGGCTGAGCTTCAGAGACAGACGTCTCTCAGCTGCAGCCTTTAGGAAAACACAAATGCTTTAACACACAACTGTTGTCCCGGAAAAGGAGACAACAACAACAACAATAACAACAACAACCCCAATTGTTTTTAAAAGGAATGTAAAATGTTCTCAGAATCCAATGGAAACCATAAACCTTCAGGAAATGCATTGAATCCAAAATATTGAAAGTCCTGAAGAAAACCATGCCAAGGCACCATCAAAATTAGATCAATGGGGGGCAGAGGGGCACAGGGGCAGGGGGCAGGAGGCAGAGCAATGGTGGTGGGGAGGGGACCTATAGAGGAAATGCCTTTGTTCTGGTTTGCTTTCTACCACTGAGGGAAAGATCATGCCCAAGAGCTGCTTGGGGAAGAAAGGGTTTGCATTCTGGCCACAGACCATCATGAAAGGAAATCAAAGCAGGAACCTATGTGGCAGTAGTGGTGGACACCTTTAATCTCAACACTCAGGAAGCAGAGGTAGGCAGAGACGAGTTTGAGGCTAACCTGGAATACATAATGAGTTTGAGGACAGCCAGGGCTATGTAGTGAGACCCTGCCTTAAACAAAACAAGACAAAAAAAAAAAAAAAGTAGGGGGAAGCTATTGATGCACTCTTTAAAACCCTTACTGGAGAAAGTGAGGCAAGTTCAAGGCTAGCCTGGGCTACATAGTGAGCTATTGTCTTTAAATAAAATAAAACAAGGAAACAAAAATTAGGTGTGTTTAAAACACATACACATACACACACACACACACACACACACACACGCACACACACACACACATACACACACAAACAAAAACAACAAAAGCACCTCTGTGATTTCAAGGCCAACCTGTTCTGCATAAAGAAAGTTCCAGGACTCCACAGTGATGCTCCTGTGGAGCAAAACAGCTTCTCAAACAAGATGAGGAAAAGCACAGAGCATGCTGAGGAAGGAAGCTAGGAATTACAGTGAACCTCTCTGTAACCATGGGGCTCAGGAGGTGGGGATGTAGCATGGGGGCAGAGAGAACTCCAAGAGCATGCGAGAAGCACTCCAAGTTCCAAGGTCAGACTTCAGCACGATAACAACAGAAACCCACATTGAGGGCTGGAGCTATAACTCACTGCATGGTCCTGGGTTCAACCTCCAGTTTAAAAAAAGAAAGAGAGAGAGAGAGAGAGAGAGAGAGAGAGAGAGAGAGAGAGAGAGAGAGAGAGAGAAAGGAAGAAAAGAAGAAAGACAGAGAAAGGGAGGAAGAAAGAAAGAAAGAAAGGGAGGGAAGGAAGAAAGAAAGGGAAAAAGATAGGAAGGGAGGAAGGAGGGAAAGAAGAAAAGAAAAAAACTAACTTTAAATATGAAGGAACAGTTGGTTCAAAAAAGGCTGGGAAAGGGTATAGATATTAATAGTAATCAAAAGACAGCTGGAGGGGATATATTAATGAGATATTAATAATAATCATTAATAAGACAGAACAGGACTATTACCAGGGCTGCAGAGAGGCGTTACCTATAGATCACATGTGTGCAGGTATCCCTAAGGCGTCAGCGTTCGTGGAGCACAGGGAGAATGCAAGAAATAAAGATGAGCCAGCAAC
Organism: Rattus rattus; assembly: GCF_011064425.1. NCBI lineage: Eukaryota > Metazoa > Chordata > Mammalia > Rodentia > Muridae > Rattus > Rattus rattus. Next base: position 22,723,961 of record NC_046154.1, on the reverse strand, counting down.
AACATAGCCAGACGCCATCCCCACATCCCTCAGCACTGCCAGACTTGGCCGGAAATCCCGGCACAAAAGGCCTGAACACCAGCGCTGAGCAGTTCGATCCGGTTGGTGCTCGTGCAAGACACTGGCCAACAACATAGGAAAACTGGAAATGAACAACAGGAAGAAATCTGGGAAATTCCCAATGGCGTGGACATCCATGTTTCAAAAAGAAGTGACTGGGCTTAATGGTATAAAGTAAGAGGAGAAGAAGAACGTAATGCATCAAAATATAAGAGACACCATTAAGACGGTGCCTATGGACACATTTAAGATTAAAATACTGGTTTTATACTAAGGGGTAAGAGAGGACTGAGTTTAGTGACCCAGGCTTTCTTCTAAGAGTTAAAAATAAAAATAAAAATAAAAAAGCACAGGAAGAAAGCCTGGAGAAGCTGGTTGGTAAAGCTCTAGCAGGTTTTCCAGCAAAACCTATCAAGTGTAACTGTTAGGGTAAGAAGTACAGGAGGGGCAGGTCCACAGATATTAAAAGGACAGTTCAGCCAGGTGCGGTAATGCACACATTTAAACCCATAGCAAAGCGGCCAATCAAGACCCTGTCCCCAAACGAGCAAGGACAGTCAAAGACCATCACGAACAACGTTATGCTAGCGAACCTCATGGAGATGAAAGGGAGACATTTCTTTGAAATGTACTTAGTTCCAAAGCGCTCTCATGGAGAAGCAGATAGCCTTAAGTTACTCAGAGGGACTTTGTCTTTTAGAAGTTTCCCTCGACACCAGGCCTTGGCGTCATCTGTGAATGGAAAGAGGAAACGATTTGAGTCCTAAGCAAATACTTGGTGATAATGCCAATAGCAAGAGGTCAAAAGAGAAGCAGGGTAGACAAGATGGCTCAGCAGGGAAAGGTGCTTGCGGCCAAGCCTGGTGACCTGAGTTCAATCCCTGGGACCCATCGGGTGAAAGGAGACAGTGGGCTCCCTCAAATTATCTTTTGACCTCCGCACGTGCATGCACAGACACACAAATGAATACATAATGGGAAAAAATGCTTTTAAGCTCATTTTATGAGACAAAATCAATAACATTTAAAAAAAAAAATAGGAGCGGGGTTGGGGATTTAGCTCAGTGGTAGAGCGCTTGCCTAGCAAGTGCAAGGCCCTGGGTTTGGTCCTCAGCTCCAAAAAAAAAAAAAAAAAAAAAAAAAAATAGGAGCTACCATTCAGTAGCCACATATGTAGGTCTGGAAGTCTGCACTGCAACCAAGGAGCACTAATTACAGAAATCCTAGATTTAAAAACCAGTTTAATTAGTTAGTGTAAGTCAGTTAATATTCCTATAAAGAATAACGACAGGGTCGGGTGTACAGACCAAGATGAAGTATTCCATAAAATTCAGTATCTGGTACTATACAGGAAAAAGAGTTGTAGGAAATTAGGATTAAAAAATGACAAATATCTTCTATTAAAAATAGAAAAACTGGGGTTGGGGATTTAGCTCAGTGGTAGAGCGCTTGCCGAGGAAGCACAAGGTCCTGGGTTCGGTCCCCAGCTCCGAAAAAAAAAAAAAAAAACCAAAAAAAAAAAAAAACTTCCTAAAGCCAAATGAGGTGGTACACACCTTCATCCCCAGCACTCAGGAAGTGGAGGCAGGAGGATCACAGGTTAGGCCAGCCTGGGCTATTAATATATGAGGAGACCTTATTTCCAAAATCAACCAAGCAAACAAAAGACCACATAACTAACCTCCTTAACGCAGAAGGGCTGTGTGCGTCCCCACGCAAGGTGGTGTTAGGTTAAGTACCTGCTCTCATCAGCTGCATTCAGGGTGGCTTGGGGTGCCTCAGGCACTGCAATGCTACAAGGGAAAGAAGTGACGAGCATACGTTAGAAAGGGCGGGAAGAACCCCGGTCTTTTATGTATGGATGGATATCTCTCCTAGAATTCCTAATCTGGAGCGAAGCTTTTAGAACCGGGAAAACGAGGCTAAGTTGGAAGAACATGGAATCAAAATATACAAATCACCAGAAACGGAGAACTGGAAACAGAGGCTGGAGCTGTATTTAGGGGGTAGACTGCTCGCCTGGTACTCACGGCCCAGGCTCCAACCCCCAGCATCAATTCTCATGTCAAAACGTTTAAGAGAGTCCATGTTCGTGACATATCACTATGAAACCCCTAGGTTCCATTTAAGAAAGTCTGTGTTGGGGTGGGGAGATGGCTCAGAAGGCAGTCTCCAGTGGGGACCCGAGTTAGCATCCCCAGAACCCACGAAAAGCCGGACACAGTAAGCGAGGCAGAAGGCAGGGTCTCTGACCTTCGAGTGTGCACTGTGGCACACGCACGCCCCTCTCCTCACAGGGGCTCACGACGACGGACATGCAATAGCTGTGCGTTCATAAGGACAAACTGTTGCTGAGAAATGTAAATATATCAAAACAAACAGGAGAGCCCCCATATTAGTGGATCGAAATACTCAGCGAAGCTAATAGAGTCTCCCACAACGAAGCTAAGAGATTCTTACACAGCGAAACTAAGAGATTCTCACACAAGTCTTGATTAAAGCCCAATCAAAATCTAGGAAGATTAAAAAAAAAAACAAAAAAACACGTAACCTTTTCTTTCTAGAGGTGTGTGTGTGTGTGTGTGTGTGTTTACACATAAGTGTTCAGGTGCCCGTGGAGGCCAGAGAAGGGGTCCAATTCTCTGAAGGTGGGGTTCCAAGCGGTTTGAACTTCTCTATGTATGGGTCACTGGGAAGTGAACCAAGGTCCTTTGCAAGAGCAGTGGATGCCCTTAACCACGCCACTGTCTCCCCAGCCCCAGGAGATTTGGGTCAGTAGCACTTAATCAGCTGCTGGTCACATCTGTGCAGCATTGCAGAAGGGCGGCCATTGTGACAGGAAGCACAGAAGCAGACAGAAACCAGTTCCAGAGGGAACCGACGACCAAAGCACACAACTCCATGGCGTCCAGATAACCTTAGTATCTTAGCCATGGCGGTATATAACCCAACCGTGCCCACTGTCAAGACTCACAGCTTCGCCGCTGGTGAATTGTACTGTGTGTGAATTATATCTCAGCCAAACTAAGTAAGTTAGTGATGAAAATACAATCTGAAGCCACCATAGGCTGTATCCAGCAGTGATGGTCCCCTTGGGTGGCCTCCTTAATTCTGGCACTACTGTGTGCTTGAAACCTGGGGCACTCCAGCAGTTGGTGGACTTCTGCCCCACAAGATCTCTCAACCTCACCCACCGCTAGCACAGAGCTGCCCGCAGGGTAAAATGGCCCCTGCAAATGCCGCATCTTATTTCAGGTATTTAGAAGGACGTGAGGCCGTGATTCTCCTCAGACAGACGGAACATGTCCCAGAAATTTGCTAACGCGGGCAGCTTTACCGTGAGAGAAGACCTTGGCAAACCTAACAAGGGTGTCGACAGAGTACAGAAAGGTGACTTTTGATTACAGCATGTCCGTGCCAGTGCCTGAGAGCGCAGGCGCAGCGGTTAGTAAATCCCGGTGCCAGCCACAAGTCCATCCTTCGGGAGTGTATCCCATGGAGTGCTAACCCTAGCGTGTAGGTGGGAAGAAACCATTGGAAAGGATGAATGGGATGGAGGGCTGTCCCTTCAACAACAAAAAAAACCACACGCTATTTTCATATGTCCAGCCAGAGCCATGTTCTTCACTTGAAACGTGTGACAGATCTTCCTTGTTTTATTTCTGACAACCAAGTTCTTATTGCAAGTCTCCGTTCTTTTTATTTTTTTTTTTTCTGGCTCTGTAGTTGAAAAGTTGTTTTTTGTTTTTTGTTTTCTGGTTTTTTTTTTTTTTTTTTTTTGTTTTTGTTTTTTGCAGTATGCAGTTGGGTCTTTCTTACCCAGTCTGACAATCCCTGTCTTCTAACCGGAATGTGTGGACCATTAACATTTAATGTGGTTATTACTGTGTTAAGTGTAAGTCTGTCGGTTTGTGATTTACTGTCTGCCCTATCTGCCTATTCTTGATTTGTTCACATTCTATATTGGATATTTTCATTTTAAAACATTTATTTTTATATGTTTGAGTCTGCACACCATGTGCATGCAGTGGTTGAAGAGGCCAGAAGGGGGTTTTGAATCCCCCGGAACTTTAGTTACAGATAATTGTGAGCTGCCAAGTGGATGCTGGGAATTGAACCAGGGTCCTTTGGAAGGTCAGCCCGTGCTCTTAACCTAGGAGCCATCTCTTCAGTCTCTATTTTAAATTTCCAAAATTAGACTTGTTTATTTTGTACCCACATGCTATGGAGTACATGTGGAAGACAGAACAACTTTCGGGGATTGGTTCTCTCCTTCCACCATGGGGATCTTGGGGATCGAACTCAGCGGGTCAGGCTTGGCAATGAGAGCCTGCGCCTGCTGAGCCATCCTTTGACCCTGTACTGAATGTTTTTAATTCAAAGAGGACAGTTTTATTAGAGTTTAAAAGAAAAGATAATTAAATAAAAGAAAACAGAGAAAACAAGCTGTAAATCTAAACAGTTGCCAGGAGGGAGAAAAGGAGGGGAAAGCGACATACTGACTGTGGAGTTCAGCTACGTGTCATCAGACTGCCACATAGTGGGGAGAGGAGGTGGTGAAGAAAAAGTAAGGAAGTCTCAACTACCCATACAAGCCTCCTCTGGTCCTAGCCAGCTTCAAAAAAAAAAAAAAAAGGAAAGGTTGTATCTTCTTGAGTCACAAAGGGGGGCGGACCCCCCTGCACCTCACAACCCTTGGGAGGGGCTGCGTATCTTGAGTTCTCTTTTGTTAGCTCACAAAGATAACTCTTCATTTGGTTATTTGTTTATGTTTGAAAGAGTGCCTTATGTATTCCGGCCTGGTCTTGTACTTAATATGTAGCCAACGGTGACCCTGGCTTTCTAATCCCCCTGCCTCCATTACCTGAGTGCAGCAAGTACAGCTGTGGGCACCGCACGCGGGTCTCTGTGGGCCTGAGAATGGAACCCTGGCGTGATCCTGGTACCTACTAACTGAGCTACATTCCCAGCCTAGGATGACTCCACAGAGTTTCCCTAGAGAGGTACTGATGGATGTCATTTTTGTTGTTGTCTAGGTTTTACTGCTGCATACCCAACTCAATCCTCCATTCCTTATAGACAGAGGAGGTCAGTAATCCCAGAATCAGAAAAAATGGGATTTAACAGCCAAGCCAGGAGATTTTATAGCAAAAAGGTAAAAAAAACCTGTTGTTGCCTTCAAAATTCTTTGCTTGGATTTCAGCTGTTGTGTTTCTCTTTGAACAGCAGAGGGCAGTATCACCCCAGGGGCTGTGCCATCCTTTCAGTATGGTAAGAACCGTACTGAAATTGATCGATTGACTGACTGAATGGTCATTAAATCAATTGATCGGCTTATTTGTTGTGTTGGGAATTACACCTGGATTTTATACATAATGTGTGCTTCAGAAACGTAACTTGGGGTCTTACTGGATAGCCCGGCTGGCTACCCAGTATTTAGAGTCTCATTCCTTGACTACCTGTGCACCTGAAATCAGTCACCACGTCCGGTGGCCAAAATAATCATTATTTTGAAAAGAATAAAAATACAAAATCTTCCAAACCTAGGTATAAATAGTAGAAGATAAAAACTACCCCACTCTGATCCATCAGAGGGAATTACATCTCCCAGATAACGTGGAAAAACAAGTTCTCTAATAAATTTATAGCTGTGTTAATAATGAGCTCCCCCACTTAAAAGATCCCTGAAACAATGTCTGATTTATATTCCGGGGGCTGGTAAGATGGCTTAGCAGATAAAAATACCCGCCGCCAAGTGCTGTCCCCCGGAAAGTTCTGGGTGTTTGCTGGCAAACCTTTATTTAACATATTCCTTGGCTTCGACCTTCTCCTTTCTCACCAGCAGGGGGCAGTAGCAACTCACAGGCATCCCTAGTCTTCTCCACATCCCTCATTCTTTTAAGTAGGACCCTGACAGTAGCATCTCTTTGAAGAAGTGGTCATCCTGGTTACCTCCTGCTGCACTCTGCAGGTGGCTGTCATCCTTCAATCTCCCCCGAGAAGGCAGCAGGGGAGGGGGCAGGAGAACCGGGGCTCTGAGGTATGCCAGTGTGGGGGTGGGGCTGGGGGGTGGGAGGCTGGCAAGGCCGGAAGCCCCAGGCGTGGTTCTTCCATTGTGAGCTGGATCTCGGAACTATAGAGTGGATTTAGACCTTTTAACCTGATCACCTCAGGATTCTATGAAGCCGTCACTAAGTAACACACACACACACACACACACACACACATTTTAAAAATCACAGGTATTTTTCCTCAGGATGATAAAAACTTGCTCTGGTATCATCTTCCTTCCTTCCTTCCTTTTTCTTTCTTCCTTTCTTCCTTTCTTTTTCTTTCTTTCTTTCTTTCTTTCTTTCTTTCTTTCTTTCTTTCTTTCTTTCCTTTCTTCCTTTCTTTCTCTAGTTTGTATTTTAGCTGTCAGGCTCTTTCCCCACTTGCTGTGTGAGTTCCCTCTGATCCGCTTTAATGACAGTGTGTGAGTCGTCCACGTCCAGGGTGTTCGCAGCTCAGTTTCCAATAAAAAGAATAGTAGCCGTCACCACCAGCCCTAATATGTGTTAAAGCATTTTTAGATCGTATCACCGATCCTCCAGAGCAATGCTAAAAGACAGGGTTTAGTGTCTTCATTAACATAAGAGGAAACCAGGGCTTAGGAGGGCTAAGTGACCCACCCTGGGCCACACAGCCCAGGGTTTACCACATAAGAGGCTCTAAATAAATATTTGCTGAATCAACGTCGAAAGAATTAGGCCTCAACCCAGGCACAGCTCACTCCAAAACCTCTCACTGTTTCCACACTGAGCCACACCTGCCTTTGTGGCCTTCGAGGCTGTAAATTTGGTTGATGAAAGTCAGCCGTGCTTCTGGAACGACCTTGGCAAAACAGACAGGATCTCCAGAACAGACTGATCTCTAGCAAAGGCAATAAGTGCTCCTTGCCGGGGCCCCAACCCGCCTGGCAGGCTCTGAAGACTCAGATCCAGGAGCTGAAAGTACCCTGTGGAATCCTATTTTGTTTCCTGCCCAGGGGTGTCAGGATGGCCACCAGCCAGAACTGCAGGGTAGCATCAGATACAGGCAGAAAGCTCTCAGAAGTGTGGTTCCCAGTTTTCCGGTGTAGTGGTACCCATTTGATGACAAGCCTTTCATCTATGCCTTTGAAAGCATTTTATTTATTTATTTATTTATTTATTTATTTATTTATTTATTTATTTATTTATTTATTTAGCAGAAGCATGGCATCTCTACAGAGATCCCCTGTGTTCCCTGTCTCTACCTAGGAGCCTTGAGAGCGGCCCCTTGTCCTTTGTGGGCATTGGTTTCCTCATCTGCAACATGGAAGTTGGGGTTGTGTAATTACCAAGGAGTTCTATAATCCCCACGTCCTAAGCTAAAAGCACAAAGAGCTCACTCCTTCCACGCTCCCGGCCCATCCTTCTCACTGCTCCTGAGGGAGAAATGAGCACGGAGAAGCAACGCGCTTGCGCAGCATCACCCAGTAATTTAGTGAGGCAACCCAAGTTAACAACAGATTTGGAACCTCCCCTGCTTAAGACAGGAGCCACACACGCCCTGTGCTGAGCCCACACCCGGTCGGCTGCTCACCTTGGAGCTGTGACCCACTTAGCCCTGCTTTAACATGGCACCCTCCAAGGCAGACACTCACCTGTGCCATAGCTGAGCCCCAGCCCAGTTCACATTCCCTGTAAGAATCCCACTCTCGGGGTGCCAGTGTCCTAGCTGGGATGCGGGGTGTGTTAAAGGTACCCACTTCCAGAACGGACTCCCTCTGGTCATCTTCTGAACTCTGCTCTCAGGCTATGGCTCGTGGGTCCCCCTCACACTTTCGTTTTGAGACAGGGTTTCTCTGTGTAGCCCTGGCCCTCCTGGAACTTGCTCTGTAGACCAGGCTGGTCTGGATCTCACACATCTACCTGCCTCTCTACCTTCTGAGTGCTGGGATCAAAGGCTTGCGTCACCACCAGCAAGACTTTTTTTTTTTTAATCTCACCACAGTGAGGATGAGGCTCCAGCACAGACTTGTGTCTAAATTGGCCATTTGGATTGCTAGGAATGAACTTCATGATTGCTTGCAAACGTGTAGCTAACAACATTCGCGAGGAGGTCCACCTCTAGGTGACACAGCCCACTGGACATTTCCTTCCCCGTCACCCAACTTCTGCTCCGTCACACTCAGTTTCCCAAGCTAAGGAACTGGAAGGGCACCACCTGTATCCGGTTCTTCCCCTTAAATATTAGGATGTCACACTAGATAAGCTCTTCCTGGGGGTGACGATTGCATGATGCCAAACCTGATGTCTTCTTCCACTTGATGAACAGGTGCTGGTAGGAAAGGGACACCATATCTTATAGGTGAGGGCCACTTAAGTTCCATGGTGAAAGGGAGAAAGGGCTCAGTGGTTTAGAGCATGTGTGCCCCTCTTAGAAGACCTGGGTTCCATTCCTAGCACCCATGTGGTAGGTCATAAACGCACAATGAAATTGACCGTGCTGCCCCACGCCTGCGGTTGTAGCACTTGGGAAGCTAAGGCAGGACAATCAGCAGCTCAGGGCAATCTTTGTTATATGATGAGTTACATCCAGCCTGGGATATAGACAAGCACTTGAGAGACAAGCCAGTTAGCCTGGAAGCTCCACACAGGGTCTGACGGGGGAGTTCCCTTCTGGTCAGAAGCCAGAGTCTAAACCAAGGTGAAACCATGCAAGGTTGCAGAGGAACTCAGACAGAATTTATGATATTAGATGGACTCTGGGCCATGGCTCTGGGCTCTGCAGTCAGACCTCCCCCACAAGCCTGGGAAGATACCCAGGCCCAGGGTCTGGATGCCAGCTCCCTCGTGGCCTCTTCAGGCCCATCCCAGGGTCAGGTGGCTAAGGATCCCCTCCGGATCCTAACACCTGCAGAGATCGCCAGTCCAATGACAGCTCTAAGAGCTTCTCCCCCAAGTATCACCTGAGGTGTGTGTTGGCCGAGAGGAGGGAAACACACCTACCACACATTGCTTGCCCAGTCTCATGCCCACAGGTGCCCTGGCTCCGAGACTCTGTGGTTGTGGTGGGCGATTACTTCTACTTTGATTATTAGCTTTTTGCCTTCTGCAGTGTCTCATCTAAGAGACTAAGGGGGATGGATGAGTCCCGCTCCACTTCCCGCAGCTTCCCAAGGGTCCTCTGCACCCGGGTGCTTTCTCTGTGCCTGTGGAGTCCCCCCTGGTGGTTTTGTGGTCTGGTAATGAGAAGGCAAACCAGATCTTCCTTCCACTGTAGCCTCGGCTGATTTCTCCACTGTGAACATTCCTACGGCGGTCAATTTCAACGACCACTGTCAGGGTTTTAATGACCCCCTTCCCTCACAGGCCAGCTCCAGTATGCTTCAGCCCAAAAGATTCTCTCTTGGACCTTCCTTCATCAAGAGTAAATCTCGTCCCCACAGGCTAAACAGTGACAGCCCCATTCCCATTTGCTCTGGACCGTAGCTGTTTTGTACTCTGACCCAGTCAATGGATGTCCGGTAAAGTTGTCAGATTTAGCAAAGACAAGTACAGGTGCTTGGATAAATTAGAATTGCAAATAGGTAATTATTTTTAGCACAAGTATGTCCCAAATACTTCCTGGGCTATACTTAAGCAAAAACAGCTAGTCGTTGTTTGTGAGCCTAATTTGACTGGGTAGGTTGAGACAGCGCAGTGGGTGGGTGTGCCGATAGACCAGGGTAGAGAGCTGTCTTCCCTACCCAGTGTCTGTACTTATGAGGTCACATATCAGGGGCTGGAGAGATGGTTTAGCAGGTAGAGCACGTGCTCTTGCAGAGGACCTGGGTTCAATTCCCAGCACCTACCCTGGCAGCTCACAACTGTTTACAACTCCATTTCCAGGGGATCCAGTACCTTCTTCTGGTCTCCATGGACACCCAGGAACACACGTGTTTTGCATACATACCAGCAGGCAAAACACTTCTATACACCATCATTATCATTAGTCACATGGAACACAAGCATATAGAGACCCTGAGACCTCACTAGGATCCCAGCACCTTAGATTTATAGATAAGGAAACTGAGGCCCAGTGAGGTGAGTTACTCAAGATCACAGAGCTGACCAGCACTGAGAACAGACTTTCCAACTCACAACCCTGGGGAAGGATTTCTCTTTT
>NC_046154.1:22588728-22708728 GCF_011064425.1 Rattus rattus | reverse complement strand
TGGTCACCAGGGGGAGCCAGAATGCCTAGCTGAACATGTTGGTCCCACACCACTTCATTAGCAGAGCTGAATTTCTTGGTAAACGATTGGCCGCTTGCTGGCGGTTTAGTCTTTGCGGCTGAGGACTCCGAGAAGCAGCCCAACTAGAGCTTGGGTTTGAACCCGGGGTTAGAATCCAGACTAGCACAGCCCTGCTTCTGCTGAAACCCCTATCCACAAACCACTGTTGAGAGCCATCCCCACCGGCCCTGTCAGAGGGGGCGGAGGGGGAATGGTTCAGCTGCCCGCTGGGCCTGTGTGGTTATTGACCCCCATTGAGTGGAGAAACGGCAGTGTCTGCAAGCTTTTCACCATAAAATTATGGGAACTTTCTGGTTTTATCAGACTCTAATAGCAGCCATGCCGTCATAGGGTAAAGAGATGTTATCATCGAGTTTCTATGGCTTTTGCCCCTATTCACTTGGCAAACACTGATTGTGTTTGTTTTTGAACTGAAAATACTTTATTGTGCTTTCCGGGAAGGGCTGGGATCGGGTCTGTTGAACCTAAGTGTCTTGGGGTTTTATTGATGGAGTAATTTGCTGCTGTTTTGGGTGTTTTTGATTTTGTTTTGTTTTTGTTTTTTGTTTTTGAGACAGTGTCTCACTGTGTAGCTCAGGCTGGCCTCAAATGTAGCGTCCTCCTGTCTCTGCCTCCCGAATCCATGTGTGTGCCATCACCCCTGGCAAGAACACAGTGAGTTGGTAGGGCGAGGAGGCATGAGTGTGCAGCCTTCTCTGAGCCCCCCTTGTCCCTCCCTGGAGCACCTCCCCGAAAACACCACGGGGAGCCGTCTAACCTCTCCTGTCACAGGAGTCGCCCCACAGCTGATGAGGCAGGCGTACCGGTGGGACACAGGACACTGTGAAAATGCACTGCTGGGAAAATCACTCTCTCCAGGTCCCAAACAGGTGACGAATACTTTGAGTTAGTTTACAGAAGTCAGAACGGGTCTGAACTTGCGTCTCCCAAGAGCGAGCCCTCAAAGCTTGAGGTCCGATTACCACTGGCACTCGCTACAGTCTCGCCCCTTAAGGAAAAACATGCTTGTAAGCTGGGCATGGTGACCAGTGCCCAGCATCCTGGCACTGCCAAAGCAAGGCAAGAGGAAGGCTGCAAGCCGGAGGCTAGCCTGAGCTATACAGTGGACTATAGGCCAGCTTGGGCTACAAACGGAGGCCCTGTCTCAACCGATAATCAGACAAACAAGCAAACCAACAATCAAACAGCGACGGGCCGGGGACAGGGACCTTTGCTTCTGACCTGTGCTTCCCAGCCCCTGGGTCTCTATTGGCAATGCTAATTCTCTGCTTCTTCCTCAGTGCGCCCGCCTGGGCCCCGTCATTTCTAAATATCCTGCTGCAAACGCGTACACCATCCGGTCAGAGTTGGCTTCCAAGAAGGACTTCAGCAATTCCTGTTCCAGCATGTTCCAGCTGCCAACCTTCATTAAAGTGGTCAAATCTGAGACCCCCGCCCCAAACCATTACAATGTAAGGCCGTCAGCTGCCCCTGTCCAGTGCCCGTGTTGAAAGGGTGGGCTGCCAACGGGCAGGGAGGGGCGTGAGGCATGGGGAAAGAGCATTTTAACACTGAAGATCAGCCAGTGAGTGTTTGTGAACAAGCCGGGGTGGGGGTGGGGTGAACCTGGAGAGTGGGCAACAGTGGAGGGCATCAGGGAGCTGCAAGAAGCCCACTTCTCCCACTCACCTCTGTATAGACTGGCCTGTCAGGGACCTGACTGTCCCCTGCCCATCATAGCAGCTGTGTACTGACCACTTCAGCAGCTGACATATCCGTTCCCTTTTTAGAATTTGATAAGGAAAAAAAAAACAACTTTTTTTCTATATCTTAAAGTTGCCAGGGTTGGGGATTTAGCTCAGTGGTAGAGCACTTGCCTAGCAAGCTCAAGGCCCTGGGTTCGGTCCCCAGCTCCAAAAAAAAAAAAAAAAAAAAAAAAAAAAAAAAAAGTTGCCAATGTCTTTGCTGTTGTTGGCTTTGTTTTTGAGACAGGAACTCACTATGTAACTCTTACTGTTCTGGAACTTGCTATGTAGTCAAGGCTGGCCTCGAATTAGCAGAGATCTCTACCTGTCTCTGTTCCCTCAGTGTTAAGATTAAAGGTGTCTGGAATCCTCTGTGTGTGTGTGTGTGTGTGTGTGTGTGTGTGTGTGTGTGTGTGTGTGTGTGTGTGTGTGTGTGTGTGTGTGTGTGTGTGTGTGTGTGTGTTTAACAGTAGTGCTCTAGGCAGAATAGGATTCATGGGAAAGGGTGCCTGCAGGAAGTTTGGGCTCAGGTCTCTACCACTCTCTGTGCCTTGCCTAGGCTCCACCAGCTTTTTCAGAACTTGGTTTGTTGATCTGTAGAATGGGGATATATGTCTCTGCCTTCCAGACTTGATGAAGATACTCAGTAGGAGAACCTGGGTTAAGGAATCAGAACAGCACTTGGCACACGGGCCTGCGCAGTAGCCCTGGGGAAGCAGGGGTTGGGGGGGGTTGTCCTTGGTTAGTCATGGACTCTGTGGAGCCACAGCTATAAAATAAAATCAATGACACCTGCCTTGGGAGGCTATGAAGACCACAGACCCATGTGAGAGCTCTGAAGTCAAGGTGTGGCCCCCACAGGTGAAAATGGGGAAGGGCTGCATTTCAAAAGGCTGGTCTCGGACACCTCACTCTCAAGTGCCTCTTGAAACACGATTTGTAAGTCATCTGTATTTGTCTGTATGGCTTGTGCCCATCCTGTAAGAGTAGGCCAGTCAACTGTAACGTGCTCAGAGCAGAGGACTGGGTGGGGAAGGGCAGTAGCAGGGGGAAGGGGGCTGCTGGGTTAGGAATTGGCCGTAGAAAATTGAAGGGGCACAGCTGTGTCATTTAGAAACTTCTAGTAGCAGCATACAGGGCTAAGAAGGAATGGGCAAAATTAACTTTTGTAAGCTGTTACTCAATTAACCCAGCAGATCTCAGATGGCCTTGTTTTGGCGCCAATCACACATAGATAGATATAAGATTATTATTGCGATATCTCATTGGAGTCCGATGCGTATCTGCTCTATACAGCTTGCCTTAAATTTGGATCAGTCGAGTTTCCAGGGCTGATTGTGGCTACTGTCTTGAACATGCTGTTCTGGAGTGTTCCCCTGGAATAGCTGGCTGCTAATAATGACAACGTGATGGTGGCAGCAGGGGTTTGCGTGGCCGAGTCAGCTGGACCTCGAATCTCATAGTCCTTGCATTAATTTCTAAAAGAATTAATTATATTTAATGGATCACCTGGTTCTGGTTCACAATAGAGGATGCTAAGATATGTGTGGGTGTGTGTGAGGGGGTGGCGGACGTATCTTTGCCTTCGGTTTCCAAACTCAGTGCTTCCACACGCGTGTACAGGAACACTACACACACACGCACGCACCCACGCACGCACGCACGCACGCACGCACGCACGCACGCAGAGAGAAAGACAGAGACAGAGAGAGGGAGACAGAGAGAGACAGAGGAGAGACAAAGACAGACGAGAGGAGAGAGAGACAGACATAGAGAGGGGTGAGAGATAGAGAGAGGGGAGAGACAGAGAGAAGAGAGACTGTGTGTGTGTGTGTGTGTGTGTGTGTGTGTACACTTGTGTGTGCACGTGAAACACTTGAGGTGTTTTCCTCAATTGCTGTCTACCTTAGATGATGATGACGATGACGATGATGGTGATGGTGATGATGCTGGTGGTGATGATGATGATGGTGATGATACTGGTGATGATGATGGTGGTGGTGATGATGATGGTGGTGGTGGTGGTGATGATGATGACGGTGATGATACTGGTGATGATGATGGTGGTGGTGGTGATGATGATGGTGGTGGTGGTGATGATGATGATGATGACAATGTTTTTGAGAAAGGGTCCTCGGTGCCTGGCCGGCCAATGAGTCTCAGGGATCCTCCTGACTCTACCTTCCCAAGATGTGTGTCACCTTTTTTAAAAAAAAAGATATATGTGAGTATACTGTTGCTGTCCTCAGACACACCAGAAGCAGGCATAGGATCCCATTACAGATGGTTGTGAGCCACCACGTGGTTGCTGGGAATTGAACTCAGGACCCCTGGATGAGCAGTCAGTGCTCTTAACTGCTCAGCCATCTCTCCAGCCCCATGGCTGATTTTTTATGATGAGTGCCGTGGATGTGAATTTGGACGCCTATGCTTATGCAGTGATCCTTTGAGTGACTAAGCCATTTCTCCAGCTCCACAGAGCGCACCCATCTTGTTCACAATTCTTTTAAGGTGACTGAAAGCAGCACATTTATTTATACTTTGAACAATATACAACTAAGCCCTGTGGAAATCCAGCATACAGAGCTATAGAGTAGAATTTTTCTTATAATTATAATTTCTTCTCTTTCTTTATAAAGTGTGTGTGTGTGATGCATGCATACCTTAGTGCATCCTTAGTGTATACCTTGGAGACCAGAGCATCCATCCCTTGGAGCTGGAGTTAAAGGCCGTGAGTAATGAGCCACTTGGCGCGGTTGCTGGGAACCGAACTCTGGTCTTCAGCAAGAGCAGTGTGTGCTCTTAACTGCTGAAGCACCCCCCCCATGCTAATTCCCTTATAATGTGGGTTCCCAAGGCAAATGTTGCCAAGAGCCAGGTGCAATATCTTCAGGGGGTTCACACACACACACACACGCACGCACACACACACACACACGCACACACACACACACACACACACACACCCCTCCCTTCCGTTTTGAAGTCACCCTGTACAGGGTCCAGGTGTATTTTCTGCTCGGCTACATCTGGGCTTCCTCTTGACAGCCCAGCTCTGTTCAGTGTTTACCTGCTGAGTATTTTCTTAGTCTAATGGAGAGATCTTCCTGTGGACTCACAAGTAGACAAAAATGTTCCATTTTCCACAGGTTTCTGTCTGAGGAAAGAACAAAGGTGGGGAACTGTTTTGTCTGCAGGAGGCTTTTCCCCAACCCAGAGAACAATGGTGGCGACATCAGGCAAGAAGCCCAACAGCCGTAATCGTAATCCCGTTAGCCATGCTGCGCACCGAGCAACTTGCCTGGCCTCAGTCTTGGGTTCTCTTTTGGAGTCTTTTGCTGTGGGAGCTGTCATTATCTTCTCTCTAGGCCTGGCCCTCTCCTGTCCAGTAATTAGCCTGCCCATCTGGTCTTTGTGTAGGAGCTCCCTGCGCGCAACCTGCCATCAGGACCCTGGGAAAAGCTACATTCCTCCACCGCCGTGAGCACAAAACCAAAATGCCACCTGCATTTCTCAAGAAACTTTTTTTTAAACAAAGAAGTATCAGGGAGAATCAAGCCATCCCAGCCCCCAGCAAATAGTTTCACTCATTCAGCAAATATTCCCAGCACTCTTGGACACAATTTTTATTGCTTCTGTTATCTAACGAACACAGGAGACTGACTACAAATTGGCACTCCAAATATTTGTCATTCGTGCATAACAGAAGCATGATCTCAGCCTTCCCTGTCCCCGAGACCCACCCACCAACCCCCATCGTTTCTAGAGTTCTGAACCCATGGGAGGTTCTCATATGTATATTGCATGGATCAGCTAAAATTCTTAATTTCTGGTCCGTCCAGAAAAGCAGAGAGAAGAGAGTGACTGCAGATTTGATTAGAATCTTGAGCGATAGGACTCTGGGTAACCCTGGATGGCGTGTTTAGCGCACTGTTTGTACAGAGAAGAATGCAGCCAGGGACCAGATAGGGGACATGTCCTGGAAAGGCAAAAAAAAATGACGGCAAAAGAAATGAGAACACGTGTAGCAGCAACCCACACTCAGCGAAAACCCTTCCCCCCCAAGGGCAGTGGGTGCAGCTGGCCCGTGGCGCCCAAGACCCCAGCACCGAGAAGAAACAACCCCCTTTTTCTGGATGGTTTGTGGTATCCTCCCCTGCCCCCAACAATGCTCCAGAGCAGAGTGGGGATCATCAGATGCATTTTACAGAGAGAGAGAAAACTTAGGCTCAGAGAGATGAGACTATCTGAGCGGGGCCACACAGTCTTGGCCAGGCAGGAGAGGAGCTAAGCCATTTTCCTCTGGTTTCACTGTGCCGTGCGCGCGTGCGTGCGCGCATGCTCATGTTTGTCACAGAGCACTTGAACTAGGTAGATGATAAGGGCACAGCGGAGCCATCTTTTTCAGCGCATGATGTCGATTCTCCATCCAAGAAGGCCAGGCTTAAATTTGGCTCATATTTGCCACCTGTCCCAGGCAGTGTGACAAAGACCGAGCACAGGCGGGCACTGAACATGCGGGGTGGATTTTCTCCCGCACAGGCCTCCATCTCCATCTGCAAACAGAGAAACAATGTCTGCGCTCGAGCCGGGTTTCTATCGAAAACGCCGAGAGGATTCGTCCCCTCCTCTGAACCAGGAGGGCCAGCACCGGGTAAGCAGCTGCTTGTCTCTGCCCTTGACTTTGAGTCCCTGCTATGGCTTTGGTGCTCTGGTGCCCACCTCTCTACAGGGAGCCTGTTCAGAAGATGCTTGGTTGTGGAGTTGGGGTCGTGGAGGCAGAGACAGTGCCGAACAGAGAGGATAAGGAACCCAGTGGTTCTGCGCTTGTCCGCTAAGCGGTCATCTTGGCCTTAGTCGTCTTGGCCTTCTAGGACCAGGCACAGCAGCGCTTGGACAGCAGGTGGAAAAGTGACCTCAGCAGGCCACTAACAGGGAGGGAGAGAGAAGGTGACACTGCCTCAGAGGTCACTTCACCATCTCCTAAATGGCCAGGTGCTGACTGCATTTATCTCAAAGGGAGTGTTTTGCCTGCCTGTGCCCGTAGTCCTGTACTTCTCATTTATGGAAGAAGATACTCAGGGAGTTACAAAAACCTGTCCAGTGTCACAAGGCACTAAATAGCACACCTGAGCCCAAAGGTGCCTGATCAAACCCCCGCTTCCCTTCTGATCCTTGGTGCCTTCTGGGACCAGGATCCAGTAACACATCTGAGCTTGCCTGTATTCCAAAAGGTAGTGGTACTCCTGGGTGCCCACACTTCCATCCCGGAGCGCTAGTCCCAGTAGATTAACTCAGAGGGCTCCAGAAGAGTCCTCATAGCCCGACCTCGACAGCCTTACCCAGCCAAGCCTGGAACTTGGGGCCCAGAACCCAGAGGAGGGGCAGGGAGGCGTAGGGTGTGGAGAAAATTGCAGGGCATGTCAGATTTCAGCAAATCCAGATTAAAGCCAGAAGATCAGGCTGAAGCTGAGTAACAAAACCAGCGCTAATTAGGAGGCTCAGTGCGGCCCCTCCCCCATCCTTGCACCATCCGCACAAAGCCCCTCCTTGTTTGTTTATACAGCAGAACAAAGCTGGCACCCTTGGGGTTTAGCCAGAGGCCCCACCACAGAGCCCTGAGACAGAGCATCCCAGTCACTAAGCCCTCTCAGAGGCTTCCAGGGTCCCCTCTAACAAAGAACGGGACCCAGCGGCTCTTCAATACAGCCGGACAGCCAGACCATTTCTTTTGTTCCGCAGAGGGCATCCACCCTCTTCCCTGTGCCCTGGAGATGATGGTGCTGACATCTTATAGCGTCAGCTGCGTTCTCCGAACCACTTTGTCAATAGAAAAGTGAAATCTGTTTAGAGCAGTCAACGTCTGGGAAGACAGAAGCTGGAAGAGGGCCTTAAGTGTGAGGCCAGCGAGGGCTGTAGAGCTCTAGAGCAAAAGGCCAGACAGAACACAGCCAGATCTGCAGGGCTTTAGAAACTTGAACTATCGTCCCTCCAAGGCCACCACCACTAAACTCTGTTCCCACTTTCCTGGATCCCACCAACTCGACTGAGTTTCTTTCCTGCCATGACCCCTCTTGGGCCCCGCCTCGTCCTACCTTGATTTAGTCCTGGTCACTTAGACATGGATGTCATTATGTCACGTGTACATAGACTTTTAAGTTTCGTGTGTATGTATTCATGCATGTCTTTAAAAATATATTAGTATGTGGCACCTGTAACCCCAATGTTTGGGAGACGGAGGCAGGAGGATTGTTAGGAGTTTCTGTTTTTGAAAGTGGGTGGGGCTAGGAGATGACTCGCTTGGCAGAGTGCTTGCTCTTGTCAAGAACAGGCCCAAGGGCTTGGATTCCATCACCAAGGGAAAAAGCCCGGTGGGGAGGCAGGTTCCTCTGATGTCAGAGTTGGGGAGGCAGAAACAGGAAGATCCTTGGGGCTTTCCAGCCAGCCAGTCTAGCCAAACCTAGGACTCTAGGTTCAGTGAGAGATCATGCTATGATGATAATGATGGTGATGGTGATGGTGATGGTGATGGTGGTGGTGGTGGTGGTGGTGGTGGTGGTGGTGGTGATGGTGGTGATAGTGATGGTGATGGTGATGATGGTGATGGTGGTGGTGATGATGGTGATGGTGGTGGTGGTGATGATGGTGGTGGTGATGATGGTGGTGGTGATGATGGTGGTGGTGATGATGATGGTGATGGTGGTGATGATGATGATGGTGGTGGTGGTGGTGCTGCTGCTGCTGCTGCTGCTGATGGTGACGGTGATGTGAAGGCTGATGAGATGGCCCAGCAGGCCAAGGTATTTGCTGTCTGGCCTGGTGACCTGAGTTCAGCCCTCAGGACTAAATGGTGGAGACCCAACTCCCTCAAGTTGTCCTCTGACCTCCACGCGTGTGCTGTGGTAATCTGTAAATACACAACACGCACAATAAGTAAACAAGTGGAAAGAATTGTAAAAAAGCAGAGGGGGATTGAGAAGTGGAAGTCTGGCCTGCACGTGCACCAGCACACACAGGCGAGCACACACTAACACACGTGTGAGCACACACACAGATAACTGAAAGCACACCCAAACAAACAAAACTCCCAAGCCATGCACAAGTGGCTTTCCGTGTCACTGTGGAGCTTGCCTTCCCCTGCTGACCTAGTCCCTGCCGTGCTGCCTGCTCCCAGCATGCCTCGCTCCCACCTCTTCTGTTGAGTGAGTCCCCTAGTTCCCGAGTGCTGGGAAGTGTGGAGCACTGTGACAGGTGTCGGTGGCAGCCTTAGGGGGTGAGACTGCTCCCTGCTCTCCCCTCCAGCTCAGGCCAGTCTCCCCTCCTGGGAACTCTGTGGACAAACAAGTAGATTTGATTGTGGTTTCTTAAGACAAGAGCATCAGGGGCTGGAGAGATGGCTCAGGGGTTAAGGGAACTGACTGCTCTTCCAGAGGTCCTGAGTTCAAATCCCAGCAACCACATGGTGGCTCACAACCATCTGCAATGGGATCCGATGCCTCTTCTGGAGTGTCTGAAGAGAGCTACAGTGTACTCATATACATTAAATAAATAAATAAATAAATAAATAAATAAATAAATGTTAAAAAAAAAAAAGACAAGAACATAGGGCACCTCTAGGGTAGGGGTTCTCGGCCTTCCTGACGCTGCGACCCTTTAATACAGTTCTGCATGTCCTGGTGGCCCCAACCATTGCTACTTCATAACTGTAATTTTGCCACTTATGGGCTATAATGTAAATACCTGTGTTTTCAGACGATCTTAGGTGACCCCTGTGAAAGGGTCATTTGACTCTCGAAGGGGCCTCGACCCACAGGTTGAGAAACACTGCTTTAGCAGGAGCTAGACTTTTTTTTCCACACAGCAGATTCTCAGTAATATCACGTAGGGGCTGAAGAGATGACACAGCGGTTAAGAGCACTTGCTGCTCTTCCAGAGGACCCAAGGTCAGCTCCTAGATTCCATTTCAGGTGGGTCACAGATCGGACCGCTCCAGGGACCCTGTGTGCCCACATGCAAACAGACACACCTAAAAATAACAAAGTTAAAATTTTCTTTAAAGAACCTATTGCTGGGGGGCCGAGAAGGTGGCTCCTCAGGTAGGGGTACTTGCTGTATAGACCCGAGGAGCTGAGATTAAATCCCTATTACCCGTATAAAAAGCCGAGCATGGACACACATGCACCCATAACTCCAGTGTTGTGACAGAGAAGTTTTGTTGGCCACCAGCCTAGTCAGTGAGAGATCTCTGTTTCAGGAAATAACGCAGAAAGTGGTAGAACAAGGGAAGGGCAACTCCGGTCTTGTGTGCACACAGATGTGCGTATGTGCACATACATACATACATACATGTATGCATAACAGACAAATGCAGAGGCATATACATAGACACACACAGAGATACATAGACACACAGACACACAGAGAAACACAGACACACACACACATTTACACACCCTTTTCTTATTGCACGAATACAAACTGTGAAGATAGTGTTCAGCTACTAGAACCTCCCAGGAGACAGTGCACGTACTCTATTGAGGGGGAAGTTGTGTCAGTATGGGCTGCACCAGTGTTGGGACGTCCCTAAGGTATCTGGCTGGCTGGAAGTCCTCTGGCTCGTTAATTCCTATCTCTGGGCTGCAGGGCCCCAGGTATGGTTTGAAACAGTGAGATCCAGCCAGCCAGGCTGCTCTGAGGCCCACAGGTTGAAGTGTGTTCTGCAAGTGGCAATCCTGACTGTCAGCCCACATAGGCAACCTTCCCAGTTGACCCGCCGAGGTGACACTGTCACCATGTTGCTGTGAAATGCCTGTGGCACTGAGGAACTGGTGGCAGGTGCTGCTTTCCCCTGATCCGGGAAGTGTCTCATCCCATGTCCATGTTCCTCTCTGTTCAGGGCATTACGATGTCAATGAGTCCCTGGTGAGGGAGTCGCCAAAGGTCTTAGTGTCCTGCTTCAAGTCCAAAACTGGCCGTGGATTAAATCCGACTTCAATAGGCCCGGGGCCTGGTTACTACAACCCGAACGATCAAACCAAGATTCTGAGAAAATCTCATCTCCCGTGAGTCCTGCGTTTTCTTTCTCTGGTAGCTCCAGGGGACCCTTGGAGGGGCAGGGTGAGATGGGCACCACTTAGCAGGACTCAGTCCCGGATGGGACGGGGTGGGGGTGGGGCGCCATGGTACAGTGCCCAATTAGCCATCAGAGAGTATACGACTTTAACTGAGTAACGCCAGTGTTAGGAACGTGCCTTCCCAAGCCAGTGGCAGAGTCACTGTCCTTTTTTTCCTAGAGGAAGGATCTTCAGCAAGGTAGAGGGATTTGCCTGAGTCCTCAAAGCTCACCTCCTGCCATAGAGACCCGGGTTTGAGGTGCCAGGCTTTTCCTGTGTCCCCCACGAAGCTGGCTTCTCCTGGGGTCATGGTGGTTCTGCTTTTATAATGTGGAGTCTTCCCTGTGCTGGGGGGAAAGACAGGAGTGGGGACCCACTCAGGAGGGGTGCTCTGAACAGGAACTGCTGGATCTGACCTTTGGCCCTTGAGCAGTACGCACCATATACTCTGAGCTCCTGTACCTTTATCTGCAGAGATGAATGGGTCTAATTCGTGTCTTCCAGGGTTGCTTTCAGAATTAAAAATTTGTCAGGCACACAAAAGGTGCACATGGTGACTTAATAGTCACACAAAGTTAAAGAGAAACAGAGCTGGGCTCGTTGGTGCACACTTGTAATCCTAGCCCTTTGGAGGCTGAGGCAGGAGGATTGAGAATTCAAAATCTGTCAGGGTTACATAGCCAGCTCCTGCTTCACCAAAGCAGGGGTGGGGAGGCCAAGAGAGACAACCATTTGAATTTTTTTATTGTTAATTTATGTGTAGAGGGGTTTTGCCTGCATGTATGCCTGTGTACCATGTCTCTGCAATACCCACGGAGGCCAGAAGAGGGCGATGGGTCCTCTGGAACTGTAGCCATAGCTGGCGGTTAGCTGCCTTGTGGGTGCTGGGATCCTAAGCCCAGTCCTCCGAAAGAACAAGTGCTCTTTGTCACTGAACCCTCTCTCCAGCCTCTCTATAAGCCATTTCTTTTTTTTTTTTTTTCTTTTTTTTTTTTCTTTTGGAGCTGGGGACCGAACCCAGGGCCTTGTGCTTGTTAGGCAAGCGCTCTACCACTGAGCTAAATCCCCAACCCCTCTATAAGCCATTTCTAATGCTGCTTTCATCTAAGAGACTCAAGGGTATTCGGGGTTTAAGGCTTCCTCATGTGGCCGTAGAGCTTTTAGAACCAACCTCATGGGTTGATCTTTTCACCGTCGGCGGCTTCACCTCCTATTCGAGCCTGTCTTGCAGGTCCAGCCATTGGAAGGGTGACTTCAGGGTCAGGGCTGAGCGTGTGGACACCTGAGCCCCTCCACAGAGGCAAGGCAGGGGTCAGGTCCATGGCTGCTGTGGGCTAGGCTAACCCAGGCAACTGGGAGGAGGCTGGAAACATTGGGTATCACCTGGCCATAAGCCTGGGGCACAGGGCGGGAAGACAGGGCTCTGTCAAGTCAAATCGGAGCTGGAGAAGGAACTCAGGCTCAGACAAAAGTTCCCTCTGTGATTCTGCAGGCTCCTTCCCAGAGGACTAGGATGGCTAGTCCCTCTCTAAAGGTCAGAGACTCATGCTCTCAGGCTGGCCTGAGCTGCCTCTGTCAGGGGTGGGGGTGGGGCAGCATGTTGCAGTAAGGGGCAGGCTTATGGGCAGAGGACTGTCCCCTATGGAGCCTCCCTGCCCGCCTTGCCTCATTGCTGAGGACTTCTCTGCTGTGGCTCCCGGGAAGCTGAGTGAAGCAGAACTTGGAAATAGTTCTTACTTTCTTCCCAGCTGGCCCATAAAAAGCCATGCAAATTTATGGGGACCATGTGGTGTTTTGATGCATTACCTAATGTTCAAACTGGGAGAGGCGTCTGCTGCCTCAGACATCTGGATCTTACTCACTACAGCTGAGATTATGCTGGACCCTGCGGAAGTAGGGTGCAGCTGCCATTTGGCACGGTGGCTCAAACCGGGTCTGGAAGCTTTAACGAGGAGGACCTACCCTTGAGCTCTCCGAATGGCAGCCGTAGGGCAGTGCCACACCTGAGGCGGCCACTTGCGCCTCATGAGATGTGGCCGAGGAACGTGTGGGTGTTCTCGTCCTTGACTCAAAGCTAAGAGGATTTGTTACACAGTTTGTCTCAGCTTGTGAAGCGAGAGCTGGGCAGTGGTGGCAAACGCCTTTCATCCCAGCACTCTGGAGGCGAGGCATTTGGATCTCTGAGTTCGAGGCCAGCCTGATCTACAGAGTGAGTTCTAGGACAGCCAGAGCTACACAGAGAAACCCTGTCTCTAAAAGCAGGTGTCAGCCAGGGTTTCACTTCTTGAATTCCTCAGTACCCACCCTGGGGATGTGACTCAGTGAGGCAGGGCAAGAGCCTTTGAATGGGGTCCTTCTAGGGCCCCCCACCCTGCCCCGCTGCCAAGCAGAGGAACACCTGGAGACTCCTCTCTGGCCACTTCCTGGATTCTCTAAGTCACCGGCTTTGCACAGTATGCTGTCCCGTCAAGGGTAGCTCCAGAGAATCAAGCCCCTTGGACAGGCTCCAGTTCAGTAATTATGCTCAGGCCCACCTCAGGTTCCCTGGGGAACGGGGATTGTCATTCACTGTGGGATGCCTCTTCCCAGGCAGCTATCTGTCACTGCTACCCTACCCTGCGGAACAGATACCGCATTCCACCCAGAGGCGATCACTCTCCCTTTAATGTGGAGAATTGTGAGAAATTGCCCCTTTATCCTTCCCAAACCTGGGAATCCCTGAGGCAGAGAACCTGTGTCTGGGAGTGTCCCAGGGGTCCTAGGTGCCTTCTACAAGTGACCTGCTGTGACCTTGAAGACATCCATTATCTCTGAGCCATTGACAAAGGGGTCCCTGGGAAACCAGAGTGTGCTTAGTCCTGCTGTGGCTCCTGGGAGAGTTTAATAGATGTTTTCATTCATTACTAAGTCAAAACCCATCAAGGGCTGGTCACACTGCATTGCTGGCCATCCTGGGCGTGGCCACTGAATCTCAGCGATTTCACAACTGCTCCTCACCACCAGGAGCGAGCTGTGGTGGGGGGGCAGGAGGGGGAATCTGGTGTCTGGACTCCATCCCCTTCGTCCCACCCCCTACCACCACCACCAGGGTTTCAGACATAGGAGAAGACGACAGTACCTGCCTTCATCTCTCTATCCCACCATCATTTCTAGGTTGTTCTCTCGTTTTTTACCATTCTCCCTGCAACTACCCCTCACAGGCCCAATGCAAAGTTAAAGGGAGCTCTCTTATTAATGGCTTTTCAGTCACGTTTGCCTCCTAGAAAGATCTAGAATAACACTGCTCCCATCCTGGCCTTTGCTCATGCTTCTCCTTCCTGTAGGAACAGCCAGCTCTATCCAATCTGCACGCACGCACACACACACACACACACACACACACACACACACACACACATGCACTCATACACACACAGAAACACAGACACATAGACACATATAGACACAGATACATAGACACACACACGCATACACACACTCATACCCACACACATACACACATATACACACACTTATACCCACACACATACACACATATACACACACACATACATGCGCATACATATATACATATACACACATACATACACAATACTCATATGTATACACGTACACACATATAAACACCTGTACACAGAGACACATACACACAGACACATAGACACATACACCCAACCCACACACATACATATATATGCCCACCCATGCACACGCATATACACATATACATACATAACCCCACACACATAGACACATACACATACATTTATACACACAGAGACAAAATCGCAGACATACACACACACACCTACACAAGCACACTCACACCCATCTGTGCGTGCACACACACACACACACACACACACACACACACACACACTCCAACTGTGCTTGCTTGCTTCTTGCCTCACGCTGTAGAGATGACTTTGCCCTTACTCAACTTCGAGGCGCCCAGCCCCATGCTGAACTACAGAGAAAAGCCGGGTGTGGGGATAAAGAAGGTAACGGAGCCCAGACACCAGGGAAGGGCTGAGGCTGGCTGCTCCCTCTACCACGTCCACCCCTGTGTGGCTGTTGCTGGAGTGCCCTTCCTCCCCTCCCTACCTGAAGGGTTCCTGCTGACCTCTTCCTGAGTGCAGGTTTGGATCTCCTCATAGGAATCACCTCTGCCCTCCTGTTTCCATAAGAGCTTCACAATATAGCCCAGGCTGCCCCTCCCCTGCCTCAGGTTTGTGGTAATCCTCCTGTTTCAGCTACCCAAGTGCTGGGATTGTGGGCATGTGTGTGGTCAGGACTTTTACGTTTCCCTTTCTAGCAGTTTCTGTTCAGCACAGGAGTGAAAGTTGTTGCTCCTAGTGCGTGGCCTGAGGTGGTCACTTCCTCAAGAACATGAGCAGGAAAGTGGACGTTCAAGCCACAACTGTAGACTACCCAGCCCTCAAGATCAGTGTCTGCTCAGAGAAGCCTAGACTCCTAAGTGTGCCTGACCAGAGCACCCTGCTGGTGCTCGCCAGAGAGCCTGGCATTCTGCTGAGGAAACGGGGCATTCCTAGTACTCCGAGAGGGGGCAGGGCGTCCCTAGTACTCTGAGAGGGGGCAGGGCATCCCTAGTACTCTGAGAGGGGGGAAGAGTGTCCCTAGTACTCTGAGAGGGGGAAGGGTGTCCCTAGTACTCTGAGAGGGGGAAGGGTGTCCCTAGTACTCCGAGAGGGGGAAGGGTGTCCCTAGTACTCCGAGAGGGGGAAGGGTGTCCCTAGTACTCCGAGAGGGGGAAGGGTGTCCCTAGTACTCCGAGAGGGGGCAGGGCGTCCCTAGTACTCCGAGAGGGGGAAAGGTATCCCTAGTACTCCGAGAGGGGGAAGGGTATCCCTAGTACTCCGAGAGGTGCAGGAAGGGGCCAGTCCAACCAAATGTGCAGGTATGTGATGTGGGCCCAGCCTGCATCAGCCTCTGGCGAGCAAACACCTCCTGGTCTTCCCTGGATGGGGACTCTTGGGCTTGGGGTGCTCCAGACTGACGAACAACTTCATCTGGTAGTTGGCTTGTTCCAGATCTGACTTCCAGGAGTCAGGTCTGTCTCAAAATACAGCCACTTAAACACACATCCATGAAATTTCTCAGGGTGCCTTGGGGAAGGGGTCACAGCCAGAACAGGGGTGAAGTAACATTTACTGATACAGAGAAAGGTTCTTGACCAGACCCTAAAGCCAGGTCTTCCTTGTGAAGCTGATAGGTACCTATTACCTCCTTCCGTGGGTATCTTTGTTCTAATATAAACATTTAAGCCAGCGGTTACAGAGGTCAAACCTCAGGTCGAGTGAGGTGGCCTACCATGGCCTCCCTAACAGTGGGCAATTCCCCGCACGGCAGAGCGGCCCTAGTGTGAGCGCTGACTACACACTGGCTCACTGGGAGATGCTTCACACACCTTCTCTGTTGTTTTTATGGCTCCCCTACAAAGAGCAGGGGTTCTCCCTTCCTGATTCAGATATAGGTCTTTGTATGACCCCACAGCCAGTCAGTAGCACGACTAGAATTCGTACTCCTTGTGGGTGACCCTGAAACCTAGACACCTCTGTCATGGCGCGTCTCCAAATCCTGGGACTAAAGGACCAGTTCTACAAAACCACGTCCCAGTAACGGGCTCTGATTGTACATACGTGTCTGTCTCTCTGCACACCAGCTCCCTTAGCAAGCCGTCGGTGTCCTGGCTCACCGGAGTTGAGAAGGTAGATGCCGGAAGTCAGCAGGGTCTTGGGAGCCAGATCTTCCGCACTGCTTTCTGGCATGGTGCCCCTTTCAGGAGAAACGTCAGGTGTGAGGCGTTCCCTTTGTACAGTGGCTCGACTCCCCAGAGGACCCCAGGACACCTGGTAACCTTTATACTGTAGGTTGCAGTGCGAGAACAGTTGTCAAAGGCTCTCTAGTCCAACTCCACCAGCTTATAAATACTTCCAGGATTGTCACGTGGGCTTGGACTCCAGCACGGGCCATTTAGCTTTATTTAATGACTTCCCTTTCCCAAAGGAAAGATGACAGTCTGAAACAGTTAAAATACAAGCAGCGAGTGTCTTGATCTAGATTCCCAGCCCCGTGCCTTTCCACTCCAGTCTACAGTCTACAGCCTTAAGGGACAACAGGCTAGCAGGGTTCTGGAATGTCAGTAGAAATCTGCCAGTTGTGGACCAGTGAATCCCTGGAAGGAAAGATGGGGCTTCCTGGTACCTGGCTATGCAGACATCACTAGTGGCTCATCAAAGCCTCTTTTCACCCAGGCATCAGTTCTCAGAGCTCCTGCCAGACTAGCAGTTAATCCCAGACAGCACATACAATCAGTGCTACCTGGGTTTCCCGATGTGCTCAGCAACAGATGTCTGGGACAGAGATGTGTCTGTGCTCTTACCACCCCGGGACCATGGTTTAGATACTACACCTCATTGAACCCAGGCAAGCCTGTG
Organism: Rattus rattus; assembly: GCF_011064425.1. NCBI lineage: Eukaryota > Metazoa > Chordata > Mammalia > Rodentia > Muridae > Rattus > Rattus rattus. The sequence continues at coordinate 22,691,352 of NC_046154.1, read as the reverse complement.
TGGTTTGGTTACCATTATACAGATGAGGAAACTGAGGCCCAGAGGTCCTAGGCTCATAAGCAACTGAGCTAGGATACTGCCCAAGGTGAGCCCCTCACAGACCCTTGGGGGAGCCCTGGCGTTGCCTGTGCTTTATAGACATTAACTTTCCCCCCGCGAGGCTGCTGTGGTGACATCTTCCCATTTTGTCTTTTCCAAAGGAAAACTACACTCCTGAACTTCTCTGCCCAACCACTGCCTCTACCCGAAAAGCCACCTCTGCCTGGTCCTGGTCAGTACGAGATCGTGAACTACCAGGGGCCTCCCAAGCACTTTATCTCCACGGCATCGTTTGTGTCCAACACCAGCCGGTGGCCAGTGAAGTCATCTAAGCCAATCCTTCCCGGCCCAGGTCAGAGAACGGAGAACCCAACTCTTTCCACAACAGTGTGCTGTTCTGAGGCCATCAGATGCCACCGATTTATGGGCTGTGTGCTAAACAGGTTCCAAGGGAGAGGTGGGCTTAGCAGGCCATTGGCTCACAGCTCAGAATACTAGAACGTTTTGTTTCTGAACAGAGAGGGGGCTTTGGATTTAAAACCATGGCTGGGGACGTGCAAGCGTTCAGAGCCTCTGGTTGGTGGTGACTGTGCTGCTAAGGTGTGCACCTCCCAGCCCTCCCCTGCCCTCTCCCTTCTCCTCCCCTCCCCTCCTCTCTTCTCTTCTCTCCGCTCCTTTTATCGTGTGTGTGTGTGTGTGTGTGTGTCACAAACACGCGTACGTGCACTCTTGTGCCATGACCTGTATGGATGTCAGAGGACAGCCTGTGGAGTCCGGGGATTGGACTCAGGCTGCCAGGCTTGGCAGTAAGTGAGTGGGTCATCTCAAAAGCTATTTTATTTTTTGGACACAAGGTCTCTCCCTGAAGCCAAAGCACATTGATTCTACTAGGCAGCTGACCAGGGAGCTTCAGGGATCTGCCTGTCTTCAGGCCACCAGTGTTAGGTGATACACGCATGCCCGTGACCCTGGCTTTCCCCATGGGCTCCAGGGAGCTAAGGTCCGTGCTTGTACAGCAGTTACTTGACTGAGCCATCGCTCGAGCCCCAGACATTGTTTTAAAAGGAAATGGTCACAGCATTTATAAAGTTCTCAGAAAACTTCTTATTCTTAAAGATATTTAAGCCTCTAGTCTAGACTGGCCAAGGAATTTTAAAGCCAGGTAAGGCCTGAAAGGTAAGCTGCCTCCCGCTTGGGACATTTGTGGTGGGGTAAAGTCTCCAGGTGGGGTCTCGTCTTAGGGTTTCATTGCTGGGAAGGGGCACCATGACCAAGGCAACTCTTATAAAGGAAAACATTTAAACAGGACTGGCTTACGGTTTCAGAGGTTCAGCCCATGATCATCATGGTGGGAAGCAGGCAGCACGCAGGCAGAGAGGGTGCTGGAGGAGCTGAGAGTTCTACATCTTGATCTGAGATCAGCCAGGAAGAGCCTCCGATTCCACCCTGGCTGGAGCTTGAGCACAGGAGACCTTAAAGCCCGCCTACACAGTGACACACTTCCTCCAACGAGGCCACACCCACTCCAGTAAGGCCACACCTCCTAATAGTGCCCATCCCTGTGGCCAAGTTTTGAAACAGATGAATCTATGGAGGCCAAACATACTCAAACCACCACAGGTCTCCTCCTGCTGCTGTATCTTGTTTGCGACAGACACCAGAGCCGGTCTGATGGAGTGGCTCTCTGATGCCACGTAGCTCCTTCCTTCCCTACCCATGAGCTGAGGGTAGATCTCCCTGACAGTTAGCATCCTGAGGGGTCCATTCCACCAAGATGGGCAGGTTCCTATCCCCAGAGATTCCACCCTGCAATCCACAGTGATGGGTGGTCTCTGGGCTCCCCCACCTGTCTGCCGCTCTCTAAAGCACACCTTACCTTTCTCTGACAATGGCAAGAGCTGTTGGCATGTGCAACGTGCATGTGCACAGGGACAGGAAGGCAGAATGATCATGGCAGCCACCTTGTCTTTCACACTCGCCTTTTGGTAGGCACTGATGGGCATTACCCTGGAGGGTATGTGGTCAGGCCAGGAGCACAGCGTCTAACACAGGAGCTCTGGAGGCCCAGGGATGGTTGGGACTCTGTGTCAAGCTGTTTTTCCGGGTCCTCTTGGAATAGTGTCTGAGAAGGCTGCATGGACTCCTGAAGCATGGACCCAACAGGCCACTCCTCCTGCAGTGGTCACCTCCGCGTCACAATATCCCAAGAGTATGCTGGGGGGACGCACATACGTGCCTCTAGCAGGCATGGGTCTGCCTGGACCCACGACCTCCCCTCTGTGGCTTCCTGAGAAGACATGAGAGAGATTCTGGTTCTGTGCCTCAGAAGACTTGTTTCCTAGAGACATATGTCCATGGCGGCCATACTTTCAGTTTCCTAGAAACGTTTGAACACAAAACTCTACCGACTTAAGCCCTCTGTTCTTTGAGAGTACCGTTTTACCTCAAGTGTCCATTTTACATTTTCTAGAAAGTGATCTTGTAGATAAAGTTGATTCTGTTAAGGAAGTATAGGGCTGGAGGGATGGCTCAGTGGTTAGAGCTCTGACTGCTCTTCCAGAGGACCTGAGTTCAAATCCCAGCAACCACATGGGGGCTCACAGCCATCTGTAATGGGATCTGATGCCCTCTTCTGGTGTGTCTGAGGACAGCGACAGTGTACTTATATATAAAAAAAGATGAAAAAGGAAGTATAAAGAGTTGAAGAATGCCAGAAGCCACAGTCCAGAGGCCAGTCTCGGCCAGCTGAGAGCCATCCCAGGGCTGGGGAGATGGCTCGGCAGGTCAGGTGCTTACTGTATGAGGATGAGGACTGGGCTCGAATCCCCAGCGCCCACGCAAAAGCCAAAGTCAATGGTGTGCGCCTATGACCAAGGATGGAGACAGATGGAGCTGAAGTTTCGATGAGAGAACTTATCTCAAAATAAACAAAGGAAGGAAGACATCCGAAGGTGACCTCTGCCCCTACCCCTTTACAAATAAGAGCCAGGCAACACAAGGCCAGTTGCTTCCTTCTCTGTCCCTAGACACCTAGGCTGCAGGGCAGGCGCAGGGTGAGGGGACCCTTCCCAGCTCGGATCCGCCCTTCCAGTCACCTCTCTCTTTTGATGCTGTTCCTTTCTCTCCCTTCAGCCTCATACAAGCCAGAGATTCCGGGGAAGCAGTCCTTCCTCTACAATGAAGACAACAAATGGATTCCTGCAGTGTAGTGATGACACAGGGGCAGAGCGGGAGAAAGAGGCTCAGCCCACCAGGCCTCCTGACCCCGCTCCCCAGGACACCTATCAAGAGAACATGCCTTCCCTCTACGTCACCCAGCCCAGGGTCACATCCTGTCTGGAGCTGCCTTCTGGAGACTGGCCACCCCTGTGATCCCCATGATCCCCCCGACTCACCCCAAGCAGAGCTCTCTGGCTACCTCCGTGTCAACCTTCAAGCTGGTTCTGATGACCCTCCTTCTCAGACATAAGGACTCTGGGGCATGGACTCTAATGTGCAGTCCCAGGGCCCTGCTAAGGCGGCCTGCGGTAAATTAGAAGCAAGTCATCCAGCTTGTCCTTGTCTTCTGGGTGGCAGGAAGGCTCAGAGGTGCCTGCAGCAGAGGCACGGGGATATTCCCTGGACACCCCCGCCCTCAGCCGTGCCTTGCCATTACCCAGCAAGTACATGGAAACTAGTCATGAGCCACTCATCACACCACGGACTCACAGACTCTGGAGTCATCAGCAGGCAAGGCAGAGCGTCTAGCTGGAGCTAGAGGCCTGGAACCACAGTCCCCAGGGCTGGGAGGACCTCTGGGTCCCCGTCTTCGTGTTCTCACCTCCTCAACCTTGCCTCTGCCTGGTCTCTGTCGCCTTCCTGCCTTCCTACTCTGTTTCTGAGTAGGCATCAGTTACCAAGTTGGACGGTGTCCCTGACAGACCGTAGCTTGCCTGAAGTGGCTAAAGGGAGAGCTGACCAAGAACGGAGATGAAATTTGCCCCTTACCTCTCCCATTCTCCTCACCTCTTACACCCTCTCCTATCCCGGACATTGATAACTTCTGCCACTTTCCTAAATGGGATCCTCACAGGCTACCCCTCCCTCCTCCAGCCCCCTGATTCCCTTCCACAACACCTGCCTGAGCTTCTCTCTTCCCAAGGCCCCTTCCTTGACATTTTCTGGGAACTCTGCCTCCTGGGCTTCCCATCTGGACTGGCTGCCTGATTGGCTCTCTTCATGGCGGGGGTGGGGTGGGGGGAGGACATGAGAAAGAGGGGGGGAAGGGGTAGAGAAACATATTCAATTAAATGAAATTCTTGCTTCTCACAGAAGCTGTGCTCTTTGTGATCTTCAGATTCCCGAAAGCCAGGGGATTGGAATGGCAAAGTAGCCTGGTCTACTCTGGGAAGCATAAGGGATTCTGACCTTGGGCTCCTGCTCTGATCCTTGGCTCTCCTCTGTGGGCAGAACTCAGTTGGAACCAGGACTTCAAAGTCTACACCTTCAGGTCTTCTGGTGTGTGGGTGGAATTGGTCAGGCGTGAGCTGAGTCACCTAACGTGCTAGCATCCAGCACATTAATGGGTGTCGGAGTCACGGGAGTTTGTTTTTTTTTTTTTTTTTGGTTCTTTTTTTTTTCGGAGCTGGGGACCGAACCCAGGGCCTTGCGCTTCCTAGGCAAGCGCTCTACCACTGAGCTAAATCCCCAACCCGTCACGAGAGTTTTTAGACTGTTTTGTTTTGGTTTGGTTTGGTTTTTTGGACATGATATCTCTAAGGATGGCTGCAGTTGACTGTAAAATTTATTAGAGAGGAGACACTTGGGTGGGCCCTCTACTTCCATTTTAGATGTTCTAGACCGTTCAGAGCTGACATTCAGAACTTGAAGATGCCTGTGTGCCTGGCCCACAGGGCCAGATTCTCAACCACAGGGCCAGATCCAAAGTGATCCAGGTCAGGGGATCCCATCCAGGTCCCTCTGACCCAGGCTTAGCACATGGAGTGCCCCGGTCCTGGGAATGTTGAGTGGAGGCTCCTACAGGAAGTTGTGTCAGGCCTCTTCAGACATCATGAAGCTCCGCCCAGTGACTATTGTCTCTCCAAGTAGACAAGGAAACCGGCCACTCTGAGGGGGTGAGAGGGTCGGCCGACCAGACCTGCCAGAATTCACCATTGCTGCCGAGGCTGGGCTGAGACCCTAAGCTCAGATGGTCCATGTGATGGTCTTCAGACACTCAGATGTCCTGGGCTCCTCAGGATTCTGACTCAACTCCCAGACGGATGATAGGTTCATCTAGGAGCAGATAAGAGGTTCCACACCAAGATCACGCTAAGCTTGAATCTCAAACTTCTGATTTAATTGATTTGGGGCATGGGATCAGTTACTTTTCTCGTCACTTGACAAGATTGTCTGACAGAGGTAACTTGTAGGAGGAAAGGTGAATCTTGGCTCAGAGTGGGAGGGTACAGCGCCCCCACCCCTGTGGTGGGGACCGTGGTGGGGGTCGGGACAGCTCAGGATGTGTTAGCAGGGGTGAGCTAAGCTAAGAACGATAAGGATGGCACAGGAAGCAGAGAGGCGGGAATGCTGGCACCAGCTGGCTTTCTCCTTCCTCCTTATTCCATCTGGTCCCCCGTCCATGAGATGGTGCCATCCACACTGAGGCTGAGTGTCCGTCTTCAGGCCTCACAGACACGCCCAGACTCAAATCCAGACGTTGTTATTAAAGTTCTTTTTTCTTTTCTTTTTTTTTTTTTTAATACAACGCCTCCCTCTGTTGTCCAACTGTCCTTGAACTCCAGAGCCTCTTGGCTTTAGCATCCCGAGTGCTGGGATCACAGCCATGCAGCAGCAGGCTGACCTATAAAGTCCTGTGTGGGACCGGGCTGGGGCTAGCCAGAACTGGGATGCACAGCTCTCTTATCAAAGTGCTTCCCAAATGATAATGCACAGGCAAGCCCCTCAGTTATCGGGTTAGAATACAGACGTCTCGGGCCTGGGGCGGGGCACTTATGCATGCCCCAGGTGACATCAATCCTGCGGAGCTCAGAGTAGCTGGATCTGATATACACTCCGCTCTTCATCTTGCTTCTTCCACGTGTTCATCAGAGTTTTCGTTAATTTCCCTCCTGCCCTCTCCCCATTCCTTTCTCCCCTCTCTCCTCCTGTGCTAGCTAGTTTTCTGTCAACTTGACACAAGCTAGAGTCATTTGAAAGTCCGGAACCCCAACTGAGAAAACGCTTCCATAAAAATCAGACTGCGGGTTGGGGATTTAGCTCAGTGGTAGAGCGCTTGCCTAGCAAGCACAAGGTCCTGGGTTCGGTCCCCAGCTCCGAAAAAAAGAAAAGAAAAAAAAAAAAATCAGGCTGCAGGCAAGCCTGCAGGGGATTTTCTTTCTTTCTTTTTTTTCTTTCTTTTTTTTTTTTAAGATTTATTTATTATATATAAGTACACTGTAGCTGTCTTCAGATACACCAGAAGAGGGCATCGGATCTCTTTACAGATGGTTGTGAGCCACCATGTGGTTGCTGGGAATTGAACTCAGGACCTCTGGAAGAGTAGTTGGGTGCTCTTAACCACTGAGCCATCTCTCCAGCCCCGGGGATTTTCTTAATTAGTGATTGATGTGGGAAGGTCCAGCCCAGTGTAGGTGGGGCCGTCCCTGAGCTGGTCATCCTGAGTTCTATAAGGAAACAAAGTGAGCAAGCCGTGGCGAGCAAGCCAGTAAGCAGCACACCTCCATGGCCTCTGCATCAGCTCCTGCCTCCAGGTTCCTACCCTGTTCCAGTTCCTGTCCTGACTTCCTTTGGTGATGAGCAGAGGTGTGGAAGTCTAAGCTGAATAAACCCTTTCCTCTCCAAGTTGTTTCGGTCACAGTGGTTTTTCACACTGTGAGGAGAGCACCTCCCTCTCTCATTCTTCCCCTCACTCCTTGCTGTAAATCCGCTGGGCAGCAGTTACCTGCAGACAGGTAGTGTTCTCCCCACTGGCGACAGCTGCCCTCTCCCTTCCTAGCTTCTCATTTCAGTCTTGCAACCCTGACTCTCTCAAAGGGCAGGGCCAATCTTTTCAAAGCCGGTAGAGCGCTGTCCTTGATGACCAAGTGTCTTTTGTAGCTTGAGAACCCCTAGCCCCATCCCGGTGTCTTGCTGGAGGCTAGAAATGCAGAGTGCAGAGGCTTCCAGCACCCGTGCTATGCTCTACAGCATGCATGTTCCAAGGCTGCCGATTCTGGTTCCGCTGTGCACATGTGGAAGCTACAGAGACCCAAAGGCACCAGCGCCTCCTGGAGCAGTGGCCCTCAGCTTCGATTGCACCCTGTGATCACCTAGGGAACTTCACAAAGGGCCATTGTCTGGGCCTTCATCCAGAACACTGATTTAGAGAAGAGGGCAGGGTAGAGGCTGCCCAGATGATTTCAATACGCCAGTGAGGTTAACATCTCCCTCTTGCCCTGCCCGGGCTTCCTCCTCGCTCTGGGCAGAAAGGGTTACAGGAAGTTAGGAGTCTTGGATGTGCCTGCACTGTCGCCGCTTTGTTCTCCTGTCGCGTCACCTTCACACGTGACCGGTTGGATGACTCCGCTCGGATGCAGAGTGGTGTCTCAGCAGCAGGGAGATCTGACTGTGAGGATGCAACCCCGGCGCTTCGGTGTCCAGCAGGGCACACCAGCCACGGTGCAGCATGGGTAAGCGTGGGCAACGCAGAGCCCAGCGTTAGAATCCAGATTTGTGTTCATCTTGGATCTTCTTCCGCCTTAATGTTCAAAAGACCTTAGATTGGGATTGGTTGTGTCCGGATGGACGAATGAATTTTGGTTTTTAAACTTTAAAAACCAACCAACCAAGAAAGCAAACAAATTTAAGTATACAAACAAAGACACACGTGCTAGCAAAACACCCGCACACATAAACAGTTTTAAAAAGTCGTGTGCAGGGCTGGAGAGATGGCTCAGTGGTTAAGAGCACTGGCTGCTCTTCCAGAGGTCCTGAGTTCAATTCCCAGCCACCACATGGTGGCTCAGAATCATCTGTAATGGGATCTGATGCCCTCTTCTGGTGTGTCTGAAGACAGCTACAGTGTACTCCCATACATAAAATAAATAAATAAATCTTTTAAAAAAAAAGTCATGTGCAGACAGTCAAAAGAAAATCTAATTCATAGGAAGCCGAGCTTTCTGGGACCGAAGGCAGGGGTGTTGACCCTTCCTGACGGCCTGGATCTTTGAGATTCACTGGAGAGCCCGAGGCTCTGAGGGACAGCTAAAGCCAGTGAGGACCACACCACTTTTATTGCTAAGGGAAAGGCGTAGATACAACTGTGAAAAGGAAGAAAGGAAGGAGGCGGGAGGGAGTGCGGGAGGGAAGGTTGTCCCTCTGATCTAGTCCTAGGAGGATACGGGGCTCGGTTTGAAGTTGCCCCTTGCCCCAGAGACCTAGATGCTGGCACACATGATTCTCTTCAAGGTACCAAATGTGATGTCACTGCTGCCCAGGAGGGAGGTGATGTGTAGTTGCCTTTGGGGCAGTTTGAGTTGAATCCAGACAAAGTATTAACCTGAGCAGTGGTGGCGGAGTTGGCCCAGGTCTTGGTTGCATGGGTCCCAGCTTTGAGCTCTGTCCACTGGCCTAGCCGTGAGGGACTCACCACTGCCATTGGGAACTTTTCACCATCAAGGATCCTCCTCATGACTCTCGTGAGACCACAAGGATTCTAAGGCCTGTCGGGGTGAATGTGTCATGCCCATTGCCAGCTTTCACACACAGGACAAGAAGCCCTGGGACAAGGGCACAGTGAAGAGAGAAAGAGGAAGGGCCTCCTCCCCACCCCCACCCCCAGCCTCTCTTCTGGGTCACTGGAGTCTCACAGAGGGAAGGAGCACGTGAAAGCCGGGGAAGTGTGCACAGGTAGGCTTTTATTACTAAACCCTATGATATACAAAATGCATACTCGAATAACAGCTAAAAAAATAGTTCAGCGAATATGAAATACATATTTTTGAAATGATAAAAATGTAACACGAACATACAAAATGTTGCATATATATACATAATATATACTTATATATATATATCACATAATGAAAACTGTAAATAAGAAATGTGTACAACAGTAGACGGCAAGGGTGTTGGTTCCTTTCTGCTCAACGACGGCGACTTACATCTTGTACAAGGAAGCCACTAAGAAAGTTTCCTCTCCAATGACCTCATAAAGGCATTTTCGAGTTAATTGCGAGAACTCTTTGGTCTGAAGTTGGCGGGAGGATGCAGAGTGAGGAGTCAGAACCAGTCGAGACAACTGGTATAGCCCCGCAGAGAGGGCGGTGTGACCGCCGTCCCCTGTGAGGGCCTCTGCGGTGAGACTTAGAAGAGAAAGCAGGCAGTCGGGGTCTGTGCTGATCAGAGCCCCTGTCTCTGGGGGGGTTGGGTACTTGCTCTCTGGAGTGAGTTCAAGTCTGGGTGGGGCATTTAGATCCTGGAACCTTCTTGGTCTCTCCCTGGTTCGGATGTCACTGAGTTTGTTGCTTACGAGAGCGCTTCCCCCTGAGAGAGGCATTTCAAGTAACAGCTGACACACAGAAGAGGTTGAAAGTGGCTCGAGCCGGCCCTGGGTGTGGGGTGCTTGAGGCTGGGCCCTCATAGCTCCTTCAGGATAATCTGAATCTTGCCATTCAGCTCACCCGTTTCCAGCAGGAAGGCCACGTGGTTGCTGTAATGCTGGATGATGTTGTTGTCCATGTTGACCAGGATTCTGGAAGAGAGAGAGGAAGGAGACTTGGTTGCTGCGTGCCGTGGCCCTCGGAGCGACAAGTTTGAAAGCAGTGCTGCAGGCGCCTCAGTAGCTTTCTGTGACCCCCAAGACCAGGCTGTAAGACGGAGACTCCCAGCGGCCAAGTCTCAGCTCAGAGCCTAGCCGGCCAGCCACACCACGCTGGTGCCTGCTGGTGGCTTGCGTCCCTTCTGCTGAGCTGAACATGGATGCTTTTGAGCGACTAGCATGGAGCTCTGGGAGAGATGCGATGTGCTCAGTCATTCGACTGGGGGCTCAGACTAAATTCAAGTTCAGGAGGCGGAATAGTCTGGGTTTGACGGAAGGCCACACCGAGCTGCTCAGGTGTGCTGGCCTGAGCCAGAGGCCTGAGCCATACAACACGCCTCTCAGTTGATTCCTGTCAGGCTGAGATCTTAGGGGGTTGAATAATACACTGGAAGGCAGCAGCCTCCACCCTCAGGTCAGGGACTTGAAGCTCAAGAAGCATACCCTCCACGGCCATGGACCCTGACAGGGCCAACGTCATAGTGCATGTCAAGAGAACCCTGCCTCCCTGATGAAAAGCCACCCAGAGGTGACCTGAGCCTCACTTTGTCCCTTCCCTGATGAGCTTCTGAGCAGGAATGGAATTGGGCATATGCAATCAACCATTTAACCATCTCTCTGTCCATACATCCATCTACCCATCCATCTGCCCATGCATTCATCTGTTCACCTATGTGTCCATCCATCCATCCATCCATCCATCCATCTGTCCATACATTCATCCATTCATCCATCCATCCGTCCATCTGCCCACCTATCCATCCATCCATCCATCCATCCATCTGTCCATACATTCATCTATTCATCCATCCATCCGTCCATCTGCCCCCCTATCCATCCATCCATCCATCATCCATCCATCCATCCATCCATCCATCCATCCATCCATCCATCCATCATCCATCCATCCTATCTACCCAACCATTCATCCATCCGTCCATCTGCCCACCTATCCATCCATCCATCCATCCATCCATCCATCCATTCATCTGTCCATACATTCATCCATTCATCCATCCATCTGTCCACCTATCCATCCATCCATCCATCCATCCATCCATCCATCCATCCATCATCCATCCATCCTATCTACCCAACCATTCATCCATCTGTCCATCCATTCACCCACCCATTTGTCCATCTGCCCGTTTATCCATCTATCTGCTTATCTGTTCATCCATCCATCCATCCACTCACCCATCCGTCTATCCATCCATTCCCCCCACATCTCCTTCCTCCATCCTCCCTCCACATATCCATTCATCTCTCATCCCTCAGGCTTTGCTGGACACTTTCATTAATTGGAATTAATTGGACCTGAAGACTGGGTTCTTAACGGCTACGCCTCACCAGTTCATAGAATGGAGAAGCTAAGTTCAAAGACATAAAGCTATTCTTTTGAAGCCACAGTTAGGAGATGGCAGAGCTCAGGCTTTACTCTAGACCTTTGTATTTCTATGATATCACTTTTCAGGATAGGGGAAAAAAGCCACAAAATCCTATAAATACACGTTAGTGGGAGAGGGAAGGGAGCCAAAATCTATGTTTGGCAAGAACTCAGTAGATGTGAGGACTCTGGGAAGGGCGGTGGGGACAGTCGTGAGCCTGAGAAGCCCACGGGCTACCTCCGTCATCTGTATCAGCACCAGCAGGCAGCACCTTCTTTTGGGGAAAAGGTTGGAGCTGGGGCTCCCTGAGGCTGGGGCCTGGCTGGCAGGACACTGCATTCCCAGGTAATCTTTATCCTGGGGGCAGGAGACTGGAGATCAGCCAGAGAGCAGGGCTGGATGGGGAGGAGAGAGGTGTGCTCTGGCAACTGCAGGGTAGGGTTGTCTGTGTCCCAGAGTGGCATCAATCAGCCTCAGGGCACTGGGCTGTGTAAGTCTGCCTCCAGGGACCCTCTGTGTGAAAGTGGACCCTCTGGTAGGACAAATGGTCCCCAGCCAGTGGCAGGCACTTGTCAACAGTTGTAACTACTTAACTTCCAACCCTTCCGCCTGTATTGAGTTAAACCCCTGGCCCGCTGCCAGCAAAACCCTTGTATCTTTCAAGCACTCCATGATGCTTGTAAACTTGATTTTATCTACCTTGGTCTGGAGGACTTAGGGGAGGGTTTGTGAGAATACACTAGATTTTGGGTTAGAATATCCACCTTTCTCTGATGTGGACATATATTTGAATGAATTCATATTTGGAAATATGTTCTTTCAGACCTTACTTAAAGACCATCTTTGAGCTGAAGTTTTCAAGGCTATGGAGTGATGTGGTCTATAGGACTGAGCAGAGAATATTTGCGTATTTCTTAGAGATCAGAGAAACGAGGCGGGGCGGGGGTGAGATCAAACTGTGGGAGTGCCACTGAGAATCTCTTTTGCTAGTCCCTCACTCAGGACCACTACCGTGCACCTCAGCTTCAAATGGGAGGATCCCACCAAGCTCAAGCTCACTGGGGACAGTATCTGGCCCGAGGGAAGAACTTTCGTGATGGAAACCATTACAATTACAGCCTGAGCAGCTGCCTGGATTGATGGGAAGGCCTCCGGCAAACCAGGAGCTAGAACTATGAGCCTCACAGATCTTCAGCTTCCTGTCCTACACAACACAAACTATCCCCGGCCCCCTCAGCCTGGCCTCGGGTAGGATTTGCAGGGGAGCCCTGCACAGGAGAGGCAGGAAGTAGGGCACGTGGGTGTGGCGCTAAAGGAGAAGTGGGTCGGGCTTGTCTGGGCAAAGCAGACATGAAGCAGTCTACTCCAGACAGTGTGAGCCCCTGTATGAAACCGAAACTTGGTGGGATGGGGGGCGGGGTGGGAGAGGGGGAGAGGGGGAGACCCCACACACAGACAAAGCCCTCTAGAGTCTCATGCAACGCAAACCAAATGGGTCCCTTTCTATACTCCAGCCTTTTGCATGGGAGGCTAGCTGGGAGCCACAGAGTAAGGGCAGGGGGTGGGGCTGGAGGAAGCCAGGCTTGGGGTGCAAGGCCTTCACAGTGGGAGAATATGCCGCCCACAGTGTGGGTCATGCTCAGGTGCAGCTGGGGTTAGATTGTCTAGTGGGGTGTAGCTGTGCTCTGGGCAAAGGTCCTCTTCTGCCTGCTCCAGCCGGGAGGAAGGAGAGGACTTTGGAGTTTCTTTGACTGGACTCTTCAACTTAACCCCCAGTCAAATTCCCATTTAGGCTCCTGACAGCCACGCCTTCCTATCACCCTCTGCCTGGGAGGCTCCTCTGAGCCTCTGGTGTCTCGCTCGCTCGCTGCTCCTGCACCTACCCCTGCTTATCACCTCTCAGCCTCAGTTTCTCTGCATGTGAAATGGGGGTGTGTTTGCCAATGAGACTCAGGAGGGCTAAATAAATGAGATAAACTCAGTCTGATGTCTGTTGAGAGTCAGATGAATGTCGTGGCTACAACTAACCTAAGAATAAGAAAAGAACTCCGGTCTTCAGTGGTCTGGGGACTTGAACTTGGGTCTTCTGATGAGCGACCCGCACTCCCCCTCTATGCCAGGAGGATCACTTGTGAGGAAATCCTTTCACCTCCCTCTTACTCTCATCCTTGGCCTGACTTGGGGACTGTCCACCCACACTGAGAGTAACTCCATGCTCTCTGTAACTCCGCCAAGGCCAGGCACAACGCTGGCAGTTCTGAGCAGCCCACCGGAGGGCTGAAGGGGCACTTACCCTCGCTTGCATTTCTTGTAGACTTTGCAGATATTCTCCTCAGGGAAGCCGTACTTCTCAGAGATCTGGAAGGAAATGGTAGGGTTTCACTGCCTGTGGCCCAAACTGGATTTATATACACTTTATGCTACTGCCTTTAACTGGTGGCTATAAAAGTAATAAGTATCGGGGAAAACAAAGAGAATTACAATGATGCTATTTCCCTGGGGAAGACACCGTTGGCCTCTGGGTATCTTCCCCTCTAATGTGCATACGCATTAAGTGTACACCACGCGTAGGGGGTTTGATATTATTTTGTATCGTCTTAGGATAAGTCAAAACACACGAAACACGTAGCAAACTGCACCTTAGTGTCTATAAAATATCTGGGAGAGCATTTACTGTTGCCTCTGGTTCTCACCTAGGGTCTGACATTTGGATCTGTGCTTAAGGATCGATTTTCACTGGCTGGTGATCTTATGCAGGCTCTCTGTGGGGACAGCGAGAATGCCCACCCCAGAGGACTGCTGGAAGAACTAATGGTTGACTGATGATGTCAAACCTTCACGACAGCTCCTGCCGTGTACCAGAGCCACCATGAGTGGCCTCTGTTACTGTCTTGCGAGCAGTGAGCATGCTCCGGGACTGCTTTGAGGTAGGGTAACCCGTGTGTCCCTCTCCCGGGCAGGAGTTAATAATTGTAGCTGCTGGGGTTGGCTCACTGAGCGCCAAGCGCCCAAGCCTGCCTCAGAGCCTTAAAGCCCATTCTGTCCACGTGAGAGCTTCCTCAGATGAGGAAGCTATGGCTTCAGGGTTGGCCGAGCAGCCTGACTGGAGCCATGGCGAGTGGTCCCTGCCCCACACTAGAGTTGCATAACCTTTCATTGTTGTTGTTTGAGACAGGGTCTCTCTCTATCACCCTGGTGGCTGCCCTGGAACTTACTATGTAGAGCAGGCTGGCCTCGAACTTACAGAGATCTGCCTGTTTCTGCTTCAGGGATGCTGGGGTTAAAAATGTGTGGGGGAGTTGTAGAACACTGTTCCTGTGTCTCTCTTGGTTTCACTGTTGGGCAATGAAAAGAACTCAAGAAAGGACCAGGTCTGGCCCACTGTCAGCGCTCAGTCAAATACTGGGCCCTAGTGGGACAGACAGTTTTTGGCTGTAAAGTCCAGGCTGGGGACACCCGTGGCAGATGGTCCTCTCTGGGCAGTTGAGAAAGAGGACGAGCTCAGAGTCCTGGGTATTTTTCACAGAGATCCCTCCAAACTAGAAATGTCCCTCGATTTTATTCTAATGACAGTGTAGCCAGGGCTGTCTGGAAAATTGGCAAGCTCTACTCCCCTGGAAACAGAGAAGTCAAGAGTGGGTGCAGATGAGGCTAATCCACTGTGAATGGCTGTTTAGCCCAGAGTCTATCTGTTTTCAAGTGACAGTAATGACTTTTTGTGAGCCCAACTTCCTGGGGCGGATGCCAAGCAGGCCGGCAATATGTTAGAAGAGCAGGACAGCCCACAGGGCAGGAAACTTAGGCTAGACTGGCACTTATGCCACCTTTGCCAGACCCGGATGCTGACTGGGCCTCTCAGAGTGAGGCAATGCTGAACAATGCCCGGTGGAGAAAGGAGGAAGCAGTCACTCATGGCAGACAGAGCCAAACGCCTGGCCTGTGGGTCTCTGTAAAGGCCGCCAAGGACCCTCCAGCTACAGGTGCTTAGCTGTCACAAGAGGTGTCACCTTCAAGTCCAAAGCCTCAGTGACCCTCAACTTGCCCAGGCTGGGCTGTACTCAGGTGGCTGGGGGTTGGGGAAAATCTCCTTGTCCAGATACCGTCCCTCCCTGGCCCTCAGCCACCCCGGGAGTCCTGCAGGCAGAAGGAATGAGGCCACCCTGAGAGGGAAAAAATGAGCGTCTCTGGGGCCTGGCCTTTTTGTGGAGGGGTTTTCACTCCCATTAAAACAGAAACAGGTTTGCAAAGCCAACAAAAGCCCTGGGCTGTCAGACAGCAGCCATCAGATTAAGGAGGATTTATGGTGTGAGTGACTCTCAGGGTGGAGCAGGGTTCTGACAGGGTGATAAGATCAGGGGGCACACCCGCTAGCAGGGCCCTGTGGGGCGGGAAGAGCAGACCACCAGAGCCCTCCTGTGGGAAATGAGGACCTTACCGCATTCCTCAGCCCCTTCAGGTCCGGGGTCTTCAACATGAGTGCGTCAAACACCTCCTCTGTCTCCCTCCTCACATACAGTAGAACTGAAAACCAAGAACAGAGGGCTTGAGCACAGGAGGAACTGGAGGGGCTGGGGGTGGTGGAGAAGGCTCTTAAAAGGCATGGCCTTAATACAAGGGTGAGCTTGCGTCCGGCACATTCTACACTGCCCTGATTTGCCAGAGTTTGAATCTTGGGTCTGGCTCTATTACCTGACAACCAGTGACCTTGGAAAGGTAATTTCAACACTGTTGAAATTATTACTTATTGCATATATAAAGTGGGGTCCTTGCCCCCTACTTCAGAGCTGCTTCTGAAATCAGGAACAGAGTCTGGGAACCCCAAGTGCATGGCTGGGCTTGGTTCCTGACGTCTGGACACCTTGGACTTGGCTGCTGGTGGACTCTCCCCTAAGGTCATTTAAGCCCCCAGGGGCTTCTGTCCCCACCCCCACTCTCCTTCCAGTCACAGACTTAAGAATGTCAAAGCCAGACAACCAGACATAGAAGTCCATCCAACTCTTATCCACTTAGAGAACCAAGGGCCTCTTCTAGCCCAACAAGCTGGTCACCGTGCTAGCTGCCCCGAGAGAGACATATCCAAACGGTCAAAGCCACAGATGTCCTCTCATCCTGGTGACATCTGTCTCAGCCACCCCCCAAATCTTGGCCTAAACACTCTCCAAGGAGTGAATCCGGCCTTGGGTGGGGGACTTCAGGAAAGACCTCGTGGGAGCTTCTGGAGGACTCTAAGGGGCTCTGAGACTCCATGTACCTCTCTGAAGGTCATCTTCCTTGGCCTGTTTGGAGGGGAGAGGCTCAAACTCCTCAGCAAAGGGCGAGCAGGTACGCTTCAGAGGCAACCTGTAGGAGAGCAGAGAGGGGCTGGTGAGGACAGCTGCTCCCCACCTCCACCCCGGGGCCCTTGGGTCAGAGAAGGATCCAGAAGGAGTAAGAAAGTGGTAGGACAGAGGTGAAGTCCTACGAGTGGGAGCAGGTCTAGCTGGGTCAGACCCCAGCCCTGCCACACGATGGCAGCATGCCAGGCTGGGGTCCTTAACTCAAATGATACGTTTGAGGGCCATGGAGAGCTGTCATCCTATAGGAGGTGGCACAAGACTTAATCAGAGTGTGGCCTTAATCAGAGTGAACTATTAGCACCACCCACATTATATCTTCTAGAAGAAGCAAGCCAGGGAGGGGTAGAGCCTGGGGAGGAGTGGGGACTTCGGGGTCTGTAGCAAGCCGGCTTTGGATCAAGTCCTGTCCCTGTGACTTAGTGTCTGGAGAATATGAGTGAGCTCTATCACTCATGGGGAGGGACTTTGGAGCAAAAGCTGCATAGGAAACACACACGCTGTTTATAGGGGAGAAATGGGTTCCAGCCGACAGCTTGTGTGCAAAGCCAAGCCAGTTACAACCATACACTCACGCTGCCCCACCCTTCTGCCTCACCCTCTAAACATTGGTTGGGGGCATCCCCCAGAGTTGCTGAGACAGAGGCTCTGGCCAACAAGGGAAGGGCATGGGTGACTGAGGTCTCTGGAGGTGATGTGTTGGGGAGAGGGGTGTCCAGCATAGCTCTGTTTTGTGCTCCCCTGAATGTGTGTCCCCCATCTTGGAGGCTTTTCTTTGCCTTTATTTTTTTACAAGCAGGTGTCTCCCCAGAGATTTGCCAACTTTCCATGTAAGGGAAGCCCATAAAAACCCAGGTGGTTTCAGTGTGAGGGGAGGACCCAGGCCTGGCTCCAGGCAGCAGGGGAAAGATAGGAGGCGATGTGAGGGGTCCAAGGATTAGGAGAGGACAGGACCCCTGGCTGCTTTTCCTGTACCTGTCAGAGCTGCTGTGTCCTGCTGAGGGGACAACCTGCAACAAAGAGAATAGACATTTCTGGTGAGGGACAAGAAGAAAACGTAGAGCAGCCTGGGAAGGAAGGGCGATGGGTACCTCGTCAGAGCCACCACTGTCGGTTCTGCACAGAGTGAGTGTGTGTGTGTGTGTGTGTGTGTGTGTGTGTGTGTGTGTGTGTGTCTGTGTGTGTGTGTCTCTGTGTGTGTCTGTGTGTGCACACTCGTGCACACGTGTGGTGGTGGTGTAGGGTGTCTCACTTCAGGATCGGTCCAGATCAAGCTGCTGAACTGGGGACGTGGGGACCCAGTGGAACTGCTGCAGTACTGCCTGCTGGTTGGTAAGCCGGCCCTGACTCCCCCAAGCCCAGAGGCAGGGAGCTGCAGCTACTGGGCCTGCAGCCGGGGACCAGTGATCATAGGAAGATGGAGCTGAAGCAAAGCCCCTGAGCCCTGCACGCCTGATGCCACTGCACTGTCCGGTGGCTATCACCTGTGTGGTGAGCACCGAGGGCCAGAGAGGGCAGGAGATAGCTCAGGGCCACCCTCTCTGCACTCTGTTTCTTTCCCCAGGGCCAACTCTGCCCCACTGTGTGCAGACATTGGTTTCACTGCCTACTCTGGGGCCACTAAGTGAACATCTTCCTTCCTAGGGCCTCAGGCTATAGATGGAACCAATATAGAAAGTCCACCACCAGGCTGCTTCCAGAGCAGCAAGGATGGGATATGCTTATGGGTATGTCTGAGCTACTTACTGGCGGCCATATCCAGCTCTGTGATATAACTCCTAAGTCAGACACCAAGGACTTAGTCAGGCACCATGGGCTGGCCTTCAAGTGCTCCTGAGGAACCATGGGAGCAGAGCTTTCAAGGGAAGAACATAGCCAACTGATATTGTCAGAAGCAGACTGGAAGCAGACCGGAGTGAAGCCGGTTCTTGACCTTGTCTGGCAAAGGGACAGATTGGTTTCCCTCAAAGTGGACCGGCACGCGAGAGGGAGAGAACATAGCTCAGTTAAGGCCTAGTGCCTCCCGGCTGCAGATGCTCTGTGATGGCGTCCCTGGCTAGGGAGGCAGAGTAGCTACATAGGAAACACATACACTGTTTATAGGGGAGATCCTGATCCAGGAGTGGCCAAGGGCACTTAGATCCTGATTGGGGCTGCAGAGTGGGTCCAAATTCTGGCTGTGTGATTTTAGGAGCGTGTCTCTAGCCTTACCCTTGGACCCAGTGTTGGTGACTCATAGAGGCGCAGAAAGGGTCAAGATGCCCTAGAGTTGCTGAGCTCTCAAAATGTCTGCGCCTGGAACCAGCCACCCAGCCTGGGTGCGGCTCCATTGACACCTTCCATGTGAGCCCAAGCTCAGAGAGTTTGATGGATAGAGAATCCATTTTACTTTTGCTCATGACTGGTCCCTGAGGCTATAGACATATCCACATAGTCAGTCCTTTGTAAACCCTTTGCTGCTCGACAGGAGCCCCTCCCCCACCCCTAGTCCTCCCACCCTTCCACCCCCCACTCCCCACCCCGCTTTTAAATAGCAGGACCAGGAAACACCCTAATGTTATCATGGTGGTATCAAGTAAAACGCCCCGTAGG
Source organism: Rattus rattus (assembly GCF_011064425.1). Classification (NCBI taxonomy): domain Eukaryota; kingdom Metazoa; phylum Chordata; class Mammalia; order Rodentia; family Muridae; genus Rattus; species Rattus rattus. The sequence continues at coordinate 22,672,201 of NC_046154.1, read as the reverse complement.
GTGGTTAGACAGGCCCACCTAGTCCCTCTCCCACCTGCCCTCTCCTCACCCCTCCTGGGCGTTGTAGGCTGGAGAAATGCAGGTTGGGGATGAACAACACAGGCTGGGTCTCCAGGTCCGCTTCTGGCCTCAAGTATGTGGTCTCATTGCCCCTGAAGCCGGACAGCAGGCAGCCCTTGATGCCTGCTGGGGGAAAAGAAGCCACTGAGCTCTGCCATCCCTTCACACAACCCTCTGACCACCTTCTCTGTCCTTTTTCCCTTGACCTACCCCACCTGGCCCCCTGTCCACTGTTTACTGACCATTGTTACTGGAGTCTGGGCACTTGACCTTCCTTCGAAACTGCTTCCGTTCATCATCGCGCATCTTCCTCTCGGCACCCTGCAAAGAGAGGAGGGGCTCACCAGGGGCGGGGCCAGGGGCGGGGCCACCACGTCCACAGCGGCTGCTTTGCTTCCTGAACATGGGCCAGGCCAGGGAAAGTGGGAAATGGGCCACTACCAGGCTAAGGCCCAGGCTCCCTGAAGTTGGTTCAGGTCTTGAGAGAGATGAAGAAGGAAGCTTATAGAGATGGGAGGGGGCTGGGCGGGAAGGAAGTGAGGGGAGAGGGAAGATGAACAGGAGTGAGGACTAGGGGAGAAAATGGAGTCACGGAGCCAGATTTACAGACCCTGCAGAGGGGTGCAGAAATACAGAAACAGAGATAGATACTGAGAGGAACGCACGGAGTGAGCGCAAGGAGAGGAAGCGACAGAGGGACTGGCTTCTTAGAGAAGCAGGTAGTGTTTCTGGCGCCTCCAAGTATGCGCGCTCGCACGCGCGTGCAAACACACGCACGCACGCCAACACGCTCACGTGCGCACACACACACCTTGTCACAGAAGATCTTGATTTGGCAGACAGCACGGTGCACCAGGCGCTCAGTGCCTGCTCCACAGTCATAAGTGTCAATTTGCAAGTTGAGGGGGACACCCTTCACCCCCTTCTGCGAGGAGAAGTCTGTGCTCAGACAGTTGACACCGATGAACACCTGGGGACAGAGCAGGGAGCCGGGTAAGTGGTCTACTCAGATCTGAGAGTTCAATGACTACCCTTCAGCCATCTTGGGCCCTACTGGCAGGCACCCCTCCCTGTCTGCTTCCCTTTCACAGCGGGAGGAGGTGTGGCTGGAGCCAGGCTTGTGTCCCCCTTCTAGCTCACTGAGGGCCCCCCACCCTGGGAGAGCACTAAGGATCCTTTAGGGTCTGAAGGTTTATTTCTCCACAGCTTGAAGCAAGTCAGGGACACTTGCTGACCCAGGCACACAGGAGGTGACACTTCATGCTAGGGACCAATTTGAGCCACCATGGGATCCCAATTCTTGCCATTCAATAGTCCTGTGCCAGTAGCAGCCAGCGGCCACCCAGGTTATCTCTCTTCTACAGCTATGGAGGCTGAACTGAGATGGACTTGCTAAGGCCGGTTCCCTGGGCAGTCAGGGCTAATGAGATTTTGGACCTGGACCCCTAATCTGCCATGGGAAGTGTACCAGCTTGTGGCTTGGACTGATGCTATGAGCTTCCTCAGACTGTTTTATCTGCAGACGGGGATGGGTAAACATGTCTGTCCTGTGGGCTGGGAGAGTTCACATTTATTCTTGTCGATCTGGGGATCAGGGACGCTGGAGACTGGTGAGGATTTGGTTCAAAGTCTACAGACAACCTGGGCTTTCTCAAAGGCCAGCCTGGGGCCTGTCTCAGCCCTGGCTGGCTCAGGGTCAGACTCTGCTGCCCCAGTCTGGGCTTGGTCTCCAGGACATTTCCTCTTAGAAACTATCTTGACCTGAGCAGTGGTAGTGGGGGACAGGGGAGCATCTCCACAGACCCTCTGGTCACAGGCTTTGTGGGAGCTCCCCTCACCTGACGCAGCTCTGATGCAGCCTCCACAGGCTCCCGGCTAATACTGAGACTAAGGACTTGAGGGTACGAAGGCCGTGAGAAAAATCCCCACCGAAACCCACCTCTCCCTTCCCACGAAACTCTCCCACTTCCCTGGCCCACCCCCTCCCTTTCGGAGAAGCTCTCCCACCTCCCCTGACTGGCAGGCTCCTCCTGTAGCCCCCAGCTCTGTTTAAATAACAGCCATGCCAGCCGGGCCTGCCCCTCCCCCATATCTTCTCTATGTCCCTCCAGGGGAGGAAGGGTCCACAGATGCCTTTGGGATGAGTGGTCCCAGGCTCAGTGGGTGTGGCGAGCCTGTTCAGGGTGTAGAAGGACTGACTGGAGAGAGGTCACCCGGCCCCTGAGGGTCTGGCTGGTTCTCTTTCCACAACACAGAAAAGCCCTAAGTGCCCACCTGGTGACCAGCTCAGGCACCAGGGTAGAGAGAATGCTTGGGGCTCAAGCTGCCATGAAGGAAGCCAGTGGGGCTCCCTCTCCTTGGTTTCTCCCTTGACCAACCTCATGGCCTCATTCTAGCCTCTTAGACAGGGCAATGGGAGCTCACCACAGCCCCCGGCATCTAAGCCCTGCCCGGCTACTTCTGAGCCTGTGTCAGCATGCAACCAGAAACTTTGAGCCCCTTCCTGTGATGCTCAGTTAATCTGAAGAATAGGGATGCGGTGCTGCCAAGCTGACATCACCCAGAGTCACCCCATCCCCATGACAACCAGTCAGTTGAGGCCAGAGTTAACCCAGTGACATGGCTTCTGAGGGGAAGGGTCGGTACAGCCCAGCTTGCAGGCCCAGAGCCTGTGCCTCCGACGCCTGTGAATACCACCACTTGGGTACCACCCCCCTGGGGCCCCTTGCGTCTTTCCGAGGCACAGTCACCCCACCCAAGCCCACACTGACCTTAGCCTCCTCGTTAACATTCCACACAAAGGACAGTGCGTTATAGGCCACCTCCTCAATGTGCTGGACTGTGTTGAAGTTTTCCTTACAGTCGGCTGCAAGTGTAGGAGACGAGAGAGTCAGTGGAAAAGAGACTGGGGTGCAGTGGGGAGGGGCACTATGAGCCACACCTCACTCCAGGCAAGGACATGCATGCTGACCCCCCAAGCTGTGGTTCAGAGGTCATCCTGGGGGTGTGACTAACAAACGGTCTCTGAGGTCTGCGCTCTGAGAGAGACCACATAGCAAGGGATGTGCAGTGGGCAGCAGGGGTAGGAGCAGGGACCCTGGCAGCTGCCGTTAATGCAATATTGATACAGGGCAGTCTCGGGGAATGCTCCCAACCCTCTGAACAGTCAGTTTACGTAGGAGGAAAGTGGAGCTCAGAGAGGATGGGTTTCTCGCCCAAGGTCACACAGCAAATGAAAGCAGGTCAAAGAGCACACATTTGGTTCTTAAACGCAGTCTCCTAACTGCTCCACTGTCCAGCCTCTCAGTCAAGTTCTTGACCAGTCCCAGCCTGTACACAGCCAAGCAGCTGGCCGCCTGACATTTGACGATTGGGTAAACTTAGGTACGGGGTGGCAGGGGAAGGATAAGGCATAAAGGCACACAGAAAAGGATGGAGCTTGAACTTGGGCTGGATCTCTAGCTGGTTGGGGTGGTCCAGGGACAAAGTGGCCCAGGACCATGCCCCCTCCCCCTGCTTCCTTTTTAAGACAGGGTTTTGTGTAGCTCCAGGCCGCCTTGGAATTCCGTATACTCAAGATAACCTTAAACTGATGCCCCTGCCTCCACTCCCAAGTGTAGGAATTACAACTGTGTACCACCATCCCAGTTTTACCAACTGCGGGGGGTCCCAACCCAGGGCTTCCTGCATCTGACTCTATTATCTGACCTCTCAGATCAGTTCTGTGATGAACTCCATAGTGGCCTCCATCACAGGACCCAGTCACTGACACTGCCAGGGTCCTCTGCCCTGTCCCAGAGCACAGCAGGGAAGAATACCTGCTGTTTTCATCAGCAGATGTGATCTCCTGCCCTGAGCCCTACTAGATTTGATCTGGGGAAGGAGAAGGAAGGGGAACAGGAGGAGAGGCAAGGGGTTCATTCTCACCTACGTCGATGACACGCTGCTTAGCGGTAGGCTGCCGGGAATGCCAATGCCTCCAGAAGCGCAGCTGCTCCACTGGAACCTTGTCATTATCGAACACAATCATCACCACGCTCTGTAAGTACAGTGGTCATGTCACCCTGGTCTGGAGGCCCGGGCACCAGGCTCCCTCCCACAGCATAGCCCGCTGTCCCCCCTTATCCTCCCTTCTCAATTATCGGGCATTCCCCAGCAATGCTCACCAGTGACGCCCTCCCCAAGTTCCCCACACACCTTGACTTTGCTGGAGGACAGAGAGAGGCCTTTTCCTCCCGCTGGGGTGCGTAGGGTGACCGGGTAGAACTGACCCTTGTTGAGGTAGGCCATGGGTGACTCTCCCGCTTTGATGTGAATGGCTTTGGGGGAGCCCAGGGTGTACTCAAAGTCGCTGTGGGGAGCGAGAGGATGGTGAGACAGGCTGCAGGTGGAGCTGTCCTGGGAGCACGTGGAGGGGTCTGGGGCTGTGGTGGGCTTGCTGTGTGACCTAAGTCATTTTCCTGTCCTGGTCTGGTCTCTGTTGAATCACGTTCTAACTGAACAAAGGGGTCTAAAGTTCTCCAGGGAGATCCAGAGTAGGGACAAAGCCACGGGGTGGGGCTCAAGACCATTGAACCTCAGTTTTCTTTCTTTGGAGAGACTAGGAGGGTTGAGAAAGGATCTTACCACGTAGCCCCGACTGGCTAGGAACTCAGGATGTAGTCCAGGACAGCCTCAAACCCACTACAAAGCCCATGCTGATCTCAAACTTGCAGCAATCCTCCTGCTTCTGCCTCTGAAGGACTGAGCTTACAGGTATGTGTGTGTGTGTGTGTGTGTGTGTGTGTGTGTGTGTGTGTGTGTGTATGTGTGTGTGTGTGTGTGTGTGTGTGTGTGTGTGTGTGTGTGTGTGTGTGTGTGTGTGTGTGTGTGTGTGTGTGTGTGTGTGTGTGTGTGTGTGTGTGTGTGTGTGTGTGTGTGTGTGTGTGTGTGTGTGTGTGTGTGTGTATGTGTGTGTGTATGTGTGTGTATGTGTGTGTGTGTGTGTGTGTGTGTGTGTGTGTGTGTGTGTGTGTGTGTGTGTGTGTGTGTGTGTGTGTGTGTGTGTGTGTGTGTGTGTGTGTGTGTGTGTGTGTGTGTGTGTGTGTGTGTGTGTGTGTGTGTGTGTGTGTGTGTGTGTGTGTGTGTGTGTGTGTGTGTGTGTGTGTGTGTGTGTGTGTGTGTGTGTGTGTGTGTGTGTGTGTGTGTGTGTGTGTGTGTGTGTGTGTGTGTGTGTGTGTGTGCACGCGTGTGTTTCTAACAGGGTGCTGGGCCCACAGCTGCTGTCACTGCCCAGGCCCAGGCTGTGGATTCTGTTGTTTCTAAGGGTTCTGTGGAGTGTTAACTTCAGCCTCCTGCCCAGGGGTCCTAGACCAAGGGTCCTAGGAAACCAAGGTACCTCTTGAGGCTTGGATAATCCTCTGGACATGGGGCTTCCGGGGATGTCTTCAGGATATCAGGGAAGAGCAGCGACTATAGAGAGATGCAAGCACACAAGAATAAGTGGCCACGTTCAGGCTACAGGGGGTCATCCAGGGCTGTGCACACAGCCGCATGGGCTGTGCAGTGTACAACTTGAACGGCAGCACGTGGCCCGTGGCATCCCTGCTTTAGGTCTAGAACTTTCTCCCATCGGTGGCAAAGCTCTGACCTTCATACAGCCTTTTCTCCTTCTGCGCATGCACACACATTTCCAGGGGTGTTGTGAGGGGTTCAGGGGCAGGCCCTCACCTCCTGTGGGTCATCTTTGAAGGTGCTGTCTGGCTGCCAGCGCTGTGTGGGTGGGACACCATGAATGCTCTCAAATAGCGAGTTGAGGGAGCTGTTGTCATACATGTCACTGGCGGGCAAGAGGTAGCTGTCCATGGAGCTGGCTTCCAGCTTACTTGGACCTGGGGGCAGGGTACTGGTCTTGCCGGAGGTGGGTAGAGCCCCCTCCAAGCCTAGCAGGTTGTTCTTCTTGAGCTGGTCTGTGTAGTCTGGGCTTCCAGACACGTTCTCTGTCAGAAATTTCATGAGGTGCGTGGGGCTCTCAAGCGGGGCAAGATCCGGCTCATAGTCCATGCTGTGGTAGTACCTGGGGGAGAGACCGCAAAAGTGAGTAGGTTCCACCTCTCCGGGCTGGACTGATGATCCGGTGTAGTAGGATTTAGGCCCTTCCAGCATGGGAGAAGCTAGACTCCAAACAAGACCGCGGCAGGCCAGTTGGCCACAGGGACAAGACGGGGAGAGGGTAAGAAACGGTAATTCTCCCAGGACCTGGGTTGAGGGGACAACCTCATTTAGCTGTGACAGGACTACCTAACTTAGAACACTGATTTTTTTTTCCCCACCACAGTCGGCTCAGACTCCGATTCGCATCGCCCAACTCGGCAGTCTAACGCGTGCTCTGCATGGGAAGTCGACATCACCAGAACCCTGAAAGTTTCACCTTTTATTTTCTGAGCCAAAAGTCCCTGTGCCAAAAAATGTCCCTACTTCAAAACAGCTGGACTGAGACATTCGGTGGGGTGTGTCTGGGCGGCAGCTTTGTACCTGGGAGACAGTGGACGTGTGTTCAGATAAAAGGCCAAGCAAATGGATATACTCCAAACTGCTCAGGGGCGGGTCGAGTACTGCACGGAAGTTCTTACTTCTTACTTCATATACAACTGTAGAGTTGGACTATATTGCAGGAAACAGGCGTTGCCCTTGTGACTAGAAGTTACTAAACTGTAGAGTTCATTACAGAGAGGCCCATGCACCCTGAACCTAACTCCAGCAGCACAGGGGAGGACCTGGGCCAGCTTCTGACTCACATCGAGTCCATGCAGAGTTGCAATGGCACCCTAGACATTTGAATCTTTCTCGGAGCCACTGGTGCGCCCTATGCAGTGACATCTGTGAGGTCCCAATCCCTAGGAGAGAGGAGGTGCAGAAAGAGTGGCAGGATCCCGCCCTCCCCAGTCTTCACCAGGCCATGCTCAGCCTAGGATTCTTTCTGCAAGGACATTGTGGCTTACGGTGTAGATGCCAGGCAGAAACCAGAAGACTGCAGTAGAATGCCAGGAGTCAGGTGACCCCTTGGGTTTGGAGACTGGACAGAAAAGCCACCTCTTAGGCTTTCCTATTCGCATGGCTTTGAAGTGTGTTTGCAGTAAATGTCAGTCCATATGGTAGGAGCAAGTGGGATCTGGTGTGTGTGTGCATATGTGTGTGTGCATGTGTGTGTGTGTGTGTGTTCAAAGCAAAACTCTTCTTTTGATATCATTAGGGTTTCTTTTTCTTCATTGTTGATTTTGGAGATGGATCTCTTTTAGCCCAGGCTAGCCTCAAATTCACTATGTAGCTGAGGATAACTTTGAACTCCTGATTCCCCTGCCTCTACCCCTCAAATACTAAGAGGACAGGCATGAAGGTGTGCACTAGCATGTCCAGGTTTAATGTGGTGCAAGGGATCAAACCCAGGGCCTCATGCTTGGTCGGCGAGCACTCTGGCAACTGAGTGACACCTCCAGCCGGGTATTGGTTGCTCTGAAACCTTCCTACTTCACCAGTGTAGCTAGGTAGAATCCAGGCCGGGTCATACATACTGTCCGCGTCTGATCTTAAAGGAAGTTAAAATGCAGGCGGGCTAAGAAGTACTGTGGATCCCAGCACCACACCCCTTATGCTTAACAGGTAGGCCCGACAGCAATCAGGGGTCCCCAAAGGAGCAGAGAAGGTAACCGTCTAAAGAGATAGAGGTAGCCTTGAGTAGCTTACTTCTTTCCTTGGTCATTCCGGCCACCAGTGCTGGAGGACAGTATCCGCTTCTCCTTGGGACCCTAGGAGGAGAAGAGGGACAGATCGATGGGTGGCTCTTGGCTGGGGCCTGACTATCGGGACCCTCCCATCCTCCAGGGCTTGAGGCCAGGCCTTGGCTCGCTTGGGAGAAGAGTGAGTGTTTCAAGCTGACACAGGTTTTAGCCACCACAGAGATGGAACCCCAGGTTACAGGCTGGACAGCAGCACCTCACTGTGCTTTCTAGTTGAGAGCGCGTTAGTGGGAGCCAGACTAGCTTAAAAGTGCTGTGTGACTCTGGATAAATGACTACCCCTCTCTGAGACACAATTCCTGCAAACGTAAAATAGGGGATTTTAGTTCCTGCTTCAAGGAAAGTCTAAAGATATAGATTAAAAACAAAACCAGCAGCTTTTCCATAAGAGCACTTCCTATAAGCGAGACCTTGTACAAAATGCTTTCTAATTTAACGTCTCTCATTACCCTGAACTTCTATTGTCACTACTATGACCTAGGTAGGAGACCAAGAGTCAGAGACTCTGCTTCAAGGAGCATAGACTCCAAATTTCATTTCTACATAGACTGTAAGTCCATTTCTTGATTCCCTTCCTAGATCTACCACATATTCGCTGTGTGTCCTTGGGCAAGGCACTAATCACCTCTGGACCTCAGCCTCAAAGAGAACTGTTGGTACACACAACAGGATCGAGGGGCGGAGGCACAGCCTTGAAAATGACCTCTAGGCATGGATTTTATTTTACAGCCTGGCCTCACCCTGTGAACTCTAAGCTGGGGTCTGAAGATGGATGGAATATTCTGGCTTCTATCATAAGTCTGAGCTGGAGTAGCCGATCAAATTCCATTCTGCTGGCCTGAGCGAGACAGGATCCAGAGACTGCCAGTCTGCAGGGGCCAAACTATGCTGGGATGAGGACCAGAGACAGCCCGGGGCCTCCTCTGTCAGGAACTGTACACCTTGTTCTCTCTGGACCTCTGAAGTCATGTGGAGAATTCACCTTCTTTCCCCCATTAGGGTGGAGAGACACCCCCATCTCTGACCCCTATACAAGGCTTTGAATGTTCACATCCAGGGCCCATTGTCTTGACAAATCCAGGCAGGTTTATCGGAGCAATCCCCCAGTGCAGGACAGCACTGCTCCCTGTGGCAATTCAGATACTCAAATGGGCAGGGCTCCCCGGAGCTCTGGGTTAGCAAAGCCTCTGAGGCCACATTGATGCTCTGCGAGGAAGCGGGCTGCAATCTATTAGCAATGTCTGGCACAGGCACAGGCACTGCAGTCTGGTGGGTATGTTATGAGTTCAAATCTGTGGCTGATAAACTGGTTCAGAGGTGAAAGGGCCCAGTGACTATATACAGTCACTCAGTCCTTAGAGTCAAAGCCAAGACCTGGAAAGAGGACAAGAAAGGAGGTCTGGTGGCAGAGGCTGGAAGGACACCAGGCAGGGAAAGGGAAAGGGCTGTCACAGGTGGTGGGGTTAGAACAGCCAGTGGGATGGCAGGAGGCTAGGATGACCCAAGGGACAGGGCAGAAAGGATAGCTGCCGGGGACGGCTGGGATGCAGTGTGCTTGGCCAAGCCAGGAATCCATTCAAGCAATGTGTGCTGTACACCAGGTGGCGGGTCGTATGGGCTGCTGGGACTTCAGCCATGGTCATGATGTGTGGCTACTCTCCAGGAGCCGTCTTGAAGGGGGGCGAAAATGTGTAGCACGGAGTGAGGGATGGCGGGGAAGCTGGAAGGATCTGTGGTATAGAAATGAGACCCAGAAGACCCTCTGGACTCCCCGTGTCATGAGAAAATGAGGGTACATTTGGGCTGAGGCTCAGGCTGAGAGTAGGAGTTAGTCAGGAGAAAAGGAGCGGCATATGCAGAGGCCCAGGGAAGAGGGGCTGCTGTGCCCTGAGGCCTGACAGCGAGACCCACGTAGCAACTGTGTACTTGGTCTGAGGGGCAAGCCTACCATATAGTAGTCATAGAGAAAGCTCAGAGCGGCGACACTCTCATCGTCCCCATTGACTCTCATTATGGCCTTGGTGGCGGCTGTCAAAGGGTTCTCCAGGTATGTCTTCCAGGCCTCATCCTCATTATTGTAGGGAAACTTCTGGAAGCTCACGGGGTCATTTTTCAGCAGCCGCACAGACCTGAAACTGCAGGCAGAAAAGGAGGGTCACTCGGGGACAGAGAACTGGTAAAGTGCTGGCCAGGCAAGTACGAAGAGTTGACTTTAGAATACAGGTAGAGGGGTTGGGGATTTAGCTCAGTGGTAGAGCGCTTGCCTAGGAAGCACAAGGCCCTGGGTTCGGGTCCCCAGCTCCGAAAAAAAAAAAAAAAAAAAATACAGGTAGAGTACACCCATCCAGTGGTGTGGTCTTTCTTTCCCAGTGCCAGGGAGGCAGAGCCAGGGAGGTCCCTGGGCCTCCGTGGTTGGTATGGTCTAGCCTAGATGGTGAGTGCCAGGTATGTACCTCCAAAATGCAAGATGGAGAACATCTGAGGGACAACCGTAAAGTTGTCATCTGGCCTCTACATACATGTACACACACATGCATGCACATGTATCCACATATCCACATGCACCTGCATACACACATACATGTCTACATATGCATGCATGTGTGCAAACACACACACACACACACACACACACACACACACACACAAGTGAGAAGTGTCTCTTTTAGGCTCAGAGGAAGGTCCCCAAGACACAGCTCCTGCCACTGACAGGAATTCAGAGGTGGCAGCCCTAGGATCAGGAGATTTCTTCCTCTGCCTCTTGAGACAAAGGAAGGAATCAGATACAGATCAATGCCAAAAGCGCAGACCTGGGTCTGATCCCCTTATAACCCACACAAGGACCATAAGGTTGGCCAACCTCAGAAGGGCTCAGAGGAAATTCCACAGACTGCTGCTGTGACATTTACTGTCCATGGGGAGCCATGGCAACAGTGTCCAGAAAAATGAAACTTCCAGACAGTGCAGCATGCCCTCCGGGGGTTTCCTGAGACCATGAGAGACAAAGAGGCCCGCACATTTTCACGTCAAGGAAAAATGCAGCAAAGGACAGGATATCAGAGCCTGAGAGCCGGGTGGGTAGCGGCTGGTCCTAGGAAGTGGCGTTTTGGACTGATATGTACTGTAGGTCCCTGCGTGGCCAAGCAGAGGCAGGGGAGGTCCTGCACTGGATCGAGATGCACAGATAAAGTGCAAGGCCTTGTAGGCCTGGGACAAGCTGTATGCCTAGCATGGGCTCAAAGAAAGGGGCAGAGGCATTCAGAGGAGAGTGATGATTGCAAAATTAGCCTCCAGCAGGGGATGGTGGGAGGAGCAAGCCTACAGTCTCAGTACTCAGGAGGCTGAGGCAGGAGGATTGCAATTCCAGGACAGCCTGGGCTACTGAGCCCCTGTTTCCAAAACAAAAGATAATGACATATTGTCTTTGCTCTGCCCTGGACATGTTTTGGGCACTGAGCCTAAGCACGGCCCATGCAGTGTCCTCTCAAGACACAGCTGGTGTTTTCATTCATGGAGGAAGCAAGAGCTCAGAGGTAGAGGAAGAGCCTCCCAGGGTCCCTGTCCTGAGTGGTCTCACACTCACACACTCCAGGGAGAATGAAGTGGCTTTTTGGTTAAAACATAACTGCTGGGCCCACCCCAAGAGTCTTTTTTTTTTTTTTTTTTTTTTTTTGAGTCTCCACATAGCCCAAGCTGGCATGAAACATATGTATCCAAGGATGACCTTCAATGTCTGATCTTCCTGCCTGCGCCTCCCAAGTGTTGCGATTATAGCTGTGTGCCACCATGTTGTTGTGTTGGTAAGCACTCCACTAACCGGGCTACCTCCCCAGACCAAGACTTTCTGATTCCCTGTCAGAGCAGCTGAGAAGTAAATGTTACGACACCCTTGCTGCTGCTGCTGCTGCTGCTGCTGCTGCTGCTGCTGCTGCTGCTGCTGCTGCTGCTGCTGCTGCTGCCGCCAGCCAACCGGGGAACCCCACTTGCAGCTGCCAGCCAGGGGACCCCACTTGCAGCTGCCAGTCAGCCGGGGAACCCTACTTGCAGAATGGCTGGGAGTGTGCACATGCAGTCACCTGCAAAGCTCTCGTGATTATTTTAGGGCCCAGGGTTCGTGGAAGAGGTGACGAGTGAGAAAATGGCTGCCTAGCTCAAAGATAAAGTGGGGAGTTCTCCGGTCTGCTGGAATCCCAGAGCGAGAAGGTCCCTGTCTATAAGGGTCACATGGGTCTGACCCATGCACCATGCTAGGGTCACAGGAAGAGCACCAGACACCATGAAACACAGCACCTGGACTGTCCCCGCTCAGCTCTGCCCCTGACGAGGCACTATCCGGGTGTGACCTTGCCTCCCCCGGACAGCTGTAGAGACTCGAGACTCAGAGCAGAGAAGAAAATGCCTACAATCAAGCAGCCAGTCAACTACCCAACCAAGAATATTATTATTTAGAGAGGACTTTGAATAACCCAGGTTGGCCTTAAACTTTCTAGGTAGCTGGGAATGACCTTCAATTTCTAATCCCCCGTTGTTTACCTTGTAAATTCTGGGATTGCAGGCCTGCACCGCCATACCTGGCTTCTGTGACCTGGGGGACTGAACCCAGGGCCTTGTGCATGGAGGGCAAGCACCCTACTAACTGAGCCACATGCCCAGCCACAACCAGGATTTACCTCAGGCTTATCTAGCTCCCAAGCCATGTGCTTTCCACTGCTCACACTGTTCTGTCCTAACTCGGGTCTTTTCCAGAGTGGGAGGCTACCCCGGTGAGGAAGTTGCCGGCACTGGGCCAGACCTGTGGGTGGGTGAGGACCTCTGGAAGTCACTTGCAGGAAGTGTGTGCCTTGCTGCCTGAGGCTCCCTTACGGCTTCCACTGGGAATGGAGTCGTCAGCCAAGCTTCACCCAGGCAGTGGGGACTACAGGGACAGTTCTGCAGCTTTGTCTGGGAAACTGTCTACCGTCCCACTGTCTGCCTTCTCACTGGGCTATGGGAGGGCGGCAGAAGGAACTGTCACACAGGAAAGAGAAACGAGAGAAGAAACATTCCCGTGGTAAGGAGCATGAAGAGCGAACCACACCCCAGTTTCTGTTGTTATAAATCAAGAGGCCTCAAGACAGAGGGGTGTGAAGAGGCCCCTCCTCACTGGCCCTGAGCACCGGGGTTAGAGGAACTAAGTGAGCAGCCCCTCCCTTGCCAGGCTCCAGCCATAGGCAACTCCCTAACTGTGGTGGCATGGGAAAAATGGGGGGGTGTGTGTGTGCTGAGGGACCCCCACCTCTTCCCTTCCCCTCGCTGGTCAGCCAGTGTTCACAATGTTTCTAATCTCTGAAGGAGCACTGTAAGGGAGGGTTATGCAGCCTGGCTACCTTGATTCACGCTGGAGGAAATGCTTAGAACCCTGGCTGGCACATCAACAGACGCTACATGCATACACACCCCGTCGGCACACAACAAGCACCTAATGTATGCATGCCATACCAATGCTCAAGGCTGGCTTGGAAGTAGGCGCTGAGAGTCAGCTGTGTCACCAGCCCGGTCACACACACACATGTCTGGACTTCTGCCTTTGATCTGCCCACTAGGAAATGGCCAGTCTCAGTCTGGTTGGACTATGTATCTTCTGACCCCTTTTGTAAAATAGAATTTAAAAGACAATAGTCATACCCCAAACAAAATAGTTTCTCTGTGGGAATCTTTTGGGGCTACACATGTCTCTGATGCTTCCCTCTGGATCCCCAAGTCTGATTTCCTGGTAAACAGTCCGCTCACTACAGCCTTAGCACCCACCACTGGCAGACACTGTGCCGACAGGTTTTGGGTGGCACCTCACCTGTCACACACTGCAGCCCCAAAACACAGATGTCACTGTCCCCTTTTACAGAAGGGGAAACTGAGACTCAAACCATCATTATCTACCAAGGGCCACTAGGCCAGGAAGTGCTGGGGGCTCGACTTGAACTCAGACTTCTGGGACTCCAACTATCAGGTCTGAATCGCCTGATCACCTTTCTAGATGCCTTTCCTAGTCTGGAAATTTCCCTCCTCTGGAATACACTGAACCTGTTCTCCACGAGGGGCAGAGGAATTTCCCACCCACACAGGCTGGGGGCATGGGCAGCTGAGGCAGTGACAGGAGGGGTTTCTGGGCAGGAGCTGAGAGAGCCGGGAGTCCCAGCCCTCACACCTGCTTTTATCACCGGTTCTCGTCGTGCTTTAAGCGTTTAGCTTCTTGGAAGTCTTGACTGTGCACAAGGTCAGCAGAGTTCTGGGTCAAATCCTGAAATCAGGAGCTGGCGGCTGTGCTCTTTGAAAGACACAGGCAGGGCTCAGTGGGTGGGTAAGGCTCAACATCCCAGGAGCTGCTAAGGGCTCAAGGGAAAGGGATTCCAAGAAGGAATTAGGCCTATTCACAACTAGGCCTATTCACAACGAATGACAGCTCAGAACAAAGGGGATGATGCCTATCCTCTTAGGTCACCTTCCCTAGGTTCTGCCCAGCTTCCCAGTTGGTGTCCCTGTCTAAGACAGAACCCCTGAACGTGGGAGGAGAGCCGGAGAGCTAGTTGGGAAAGGACTGGGCCTCAGGCCACATGTACGATGACCTCAGATCCCAGTCAAGGTACAGCACGGAGAGTCCAGTGCACCATGGGAAGAAGTAACACAAGCTCATGGGTTGGAGAGCTATGTTCTGGAGGACGGAAGGCCCTTAGCTTTCTCAGCTGGTTTCCCCATGTGTTAAATGGATCTACTGAAGGTTTCTCATGTGCCAAGGGTTCTTCTAGGCCGTGGGAAATCGGCCAAGTCCAAGGGAGATAAGGCTCGGCTCCCAGGGAACTTTCTGTCTAATTGGAGCAGACAGACCATAAACACGCCGATGAGTTAATTTTAGTTTGTGATAAGTGCTGGGAAGAATATTAATGAGAACGCAGTACTATCACGGAGTCACCAGGGGTGACTACTTTAAGGCAGAGTTAGTTAATCTCTCCTGGGTTGTTAGGGGAATTACATGCATTAACATAAGAAATGTGTTCATGAGCCTGCCAGCAATAATGTCACTGTAAATAGGCCATCATCATCATCAACATCACCACCACCACCATCATCATCACCACCATCATCCTCCCAGCACTCCAGAATGAGAGTAAAAGGAAGACTCTGCCTGAGGTCCCTGAATGATCACACCCCTCCACGCCTTGGGCTGTGAACAGGCCAAGTCAAAAGACAAGGGAGACGGTGTAATAACCCCTTGCCTTGACTTTCACAGTCCTTATCTGGCGGAGGCTCCCAACACACACGGTGGTTATTATTCCTACTTTAAAGACCCTGGAATAGACAGTGATCTGGGAATCTGGCCTGAGAACCCCATGATATGTCTCCTTTACACCAAGGGGTGGAGGGGAAAGGCCAGGGCCCAGGGAGCCCTCATGGTATTCCATACCATTGAAGCAAATACTTCTCAAGTGACCGCCATGGTCGAGCCCCAGTCCTGGGGACAGCAAGATAGGGTTGTCCTTGTCATCAAAGAGTACGAAGACAGACATGACCCTCTCCTCAGACAGACAGCTAATACCAAATAGGTCAAGAGAGTGAAGGAGCTGAGATCCTGTGAGCGGCCTTAACCCTGGAGAGCGACCGACCGGTGAGAAAGAGGTGGAGGAAGATGGGTGGGAAGGCCCGAGACCTTCCAACTGAGAGCCAAGGTCAAAGGTGTCAGCTTGGGCCTGGCCTACTGTGTGCTGGGTGTGAGGCAGGTGCTTTGCATGTATCGTCTTGATTCAAGGAAGGCCAGCTGACTGAGGAGGAACCTCAAGTCCAGGATTTGACAATCCCTCTCATTTGCATAGTGTGTGTGTGTTTTTCCGGCACGTCTCTGTCATCTGTCATATCTGAAGTCCTGCAATGTGCCTGTGAGGGAGGGAGGGAGGAGATGACTGTTCCCGTTTGATAGCAAGAGAAACACCCACGGACGAGGCTACCGATTTACCTAAGGCCACCAGTTGGTACTGACACGTCAGGCCTGAAACTGGGGTCACCAGCTCACGGCATCAGAAGCCTTCTCAAAGCTGCCATTCCACAGTGTCCCAGTGTCTCGACTTCACCGAAGAGAGAGCTGGGAAGCAGATCAAGAGAGCGGAGCTCTCTAGACCTCTGTCACTGTGGAGCAGGGGTGTGCAAACTTCACAGGCACGTGTGTGAGCGCGCCCTCCCAGGTGAATGGAGCCTTTCCCTGGCATGGGAGGGGTGCAGTATCAGCTGTCTCATACCCAGTCAGCCTCATGTCTTGACTCTAGCACATTCCAACACAGAGGAAGCTGACGGTGGAGAAGAGAGGCCTCATCCCAGCTGTACTCTGACTCACAGTGGCCGCTGTACTGGGGCCGAGCCACTTCAGATTCCCAGCAAGACTCAGTAGACACCACCCCGGCTGCTAGTTCACACTTTCTCATTTTATTTCCTCCTGTTAGAATCCTGGCAATTCCGAATAGTGACGGACCTCAGACATGATGTCCCAAAGAAGTGGTGGTAAGACCTAAAACACAGACCACAGAGCAGGAGTCTTGAAGCATCACACCCAGCTCTGAGGTCAGTAACTGCAGTGTTTCGTTTAGCAGAGCAGGAGGCAGGCCATTGCCAAAGCAAGCAGCCTCCCCTATGGAGATACCTAGTCCAGGCTAGACCGGGCAAGCTGGGTTCTAGTTCCCTGAAGCCCAAGGAGGAAAAAGAGTTCCAGGGGCCACCTGACCTGGGTGTCGACACCCAGATACACCCAGTCAGTGACTTGCCAAACCCAAACCCAGCTGTGAGCCACCCAGCTTCATCAGCAGTGATCAATCACACTCACAGTCACCCACAGGGACGGTCTCCACGGCTGCTCTCAGAGGAAACATTTTTTTCAGCCAGCCCCACGCAAGGTGTTTCTGAGCCTGACAGGGGCACCCCAGGGTTCTTGTGCTGGCCAGTGGACCATCCAGGTTTCTGGCTACGTATGTTGTGAACTGTGCCCTACCACATTGAACCAGAGGGCTCTCTGGGGATGCTCTCAACTGGGGGAAAAGGACGGGGGAGGGCCCTGACTGTGTGGTGGCCCCAGTGCTACACAGAGCATTCCAGCCTTGGAAACCTGTTCCTTCCTAGCTGTGTGACCTTCAGCATGTCACATGTCACCCCCTCTGTGCCCTTGTGGGAAGATGAAAGTGAGAATCTGGGGGCTGGAGAGATGGCTCAGGGGTTAAGAGCACTGGTGGCTCTTCCAGAGGTCCAGAGTTCAATTCCCAGCAACCACATGGTGGCTCACAACCATCTGTAATGGGATCTGATGCCCTCTTCTGGTGTGTCTGAAGACAGCAACAGTGCACTCATAAATATAATAAATACATCTTTGAAAAAAGAGAGAAAGAAAGTGAGAATCTGAGAAGGAATGAGTGTTCATTCAGGGATCACTAAGCACTCACGGTCTTTCATTTTTACCTCGACTCTGCGAAGTGTCCCTAGCAACAGGATAATGTAGGGCAATTGAATGCTGGCTTGGCTTTGAGCAGCCAGCCCAGCCCATGGCATGGTTAACGGCCTCACTTTCTCCCTGTCTGTCAAACGGGGCCATCCCTTCCTGGCCTTAGCTAGAAGTAGCTGGAGCCCAGGCAGCCTCCTCCTCTGGATCCAGGTGGGGAGGCTGTGATGGTGGGCAGGCTCCAGATAACACTGCTGGCTGAATCTGAGGTAATTACATGCCGTCTCCTAATTATACCAGAAACTCGCTTTCTGCCCTTTGGAAAACTGCTCCCCCCTGCCCCCCTCCCGTGTGGGAATTCTTTTCTTCTGCCCCAGTCCCTTGGCTGCTTGTCTGACTTTTTTTCCCCTTTCTCTACAGGTCAATAGGGATGAGGAAAAAAACTGAGCTCCACCTCTCAATCAGAGAACTACCTCTCTTCAGTTAGGCATTGATGCGTTAGCAGTCGGTCACCAAGGGTCACTCTGTGATGGATGGAGTGTGCGGAACTCTGGGGACACAAAGGTGACTCTGTCCTCTGAGTCTATCCTCCAGTGTCCCCAGTTCTTGATGGCTCCCTGAGAAGACACCAGAGGGAGTAACTCTTGACTTGTATGTATATGTGTGTTTACACGTGTGCATAGGAGTGTGCACACGCCTGCTGTGCATGGTCATGCGTGGTCAGAGCATTCTCTCCTTCCACCATCTGGGCCCGGGAATCAAACTCAGGCCCCTCAGGTGATCTGTGCCTTAGCCCCGTGAGTTTTTGGAGGAGGCAGAGGGCATAGAGGGGGAGGGGAGTTAAGAAAAAGGAAAAGACTGATGCAGCCAGCCCCCGGCCTCCTCACCCACACCCTGCACCCACAGCCCAAGAAGTGGGTATTCTTCTCGCTGCTTCATACGTGCAGACACTGAATGAAGAGCTTGGGGGAAAGTCACCCATCTGTGAGCCCTCTGGGCTTCAGTACAGACGCGACCCTGCTGCGAGGTTCTGGGTTGGCAGACTCAGCAATGACACAGCAGGTCAGAGGCTGACCTGGGAGCCTTCTCCCCGCATCCTTAGTCTCCCAGGCCAGCGGTTTTAAAACTTGAACACACATCAGAATCCCCTGGAAGGCCTGTTAAAACAGAGAGCGGCCTGCCCCGCCCCCAAAGTGTCTGATTCAGTACATTTAGGGCAGGGCTAGGAATTTGCATATCCAAGTTCCCACGTGAGGACGAGCCAGGGGCTGGGGATTGAGCTGTGCGTGCCAGGCAAATGCTCTAACTGAGCTCCCCAACTCCCGGCCCCCATCACAGCAACCACGTTTTGAGAATGGTGCTCTGGATGAGCCAATAATAATTACGTCTTACGAATAATAACTCTCTTCTCTTGCCTCGTTTCAAAAGTTACGCAGGCTTGTAAAACTCAAGTATATAAAATTTGAGTCGGGTGTGGTGGTGCACACCTGTAATCCCAACCTTGAAGAAGCTGAGGCAGGAGGATCATGAGTTGAGAGTCAGTCTGAGCTACTTGAGTTCTAGACACGATACGCAGTGGCAAGGTCTCACATACGTACATACATACATTCAAACACACATACATGCATAGAAAGGAACTTAGAGGAACAACAAAATTCAGGGAACGATCTACATCTTGGACCTAATGCCTGGGTTTAGAAACTTTAGTCTGGTTGGGATCCAGATGAGAGCGTGGCTCTTTCATGAAATCTTGGCTAATCAGTGTCACTTGATACACACCCATTCCTCTTTCCCTTTTGGGATTACCAAGAAGGATGAAGTTGATGCGCTTGATCGACGCTTGCCAGAATGTCTAACCATGCAGTCAGTGTCTCCGGAATCCGGGCCACTGTCTCTCTTTTCGTCTGAACCCGGCATAGGGCTCGGAAGTTGGTTCGGACCGCATGGGGCTAGCCTGGTTCCTAGACCTTGCAAACGTGCCGAACGGCCTCCGTTACCAACTACCCCCCGCCCCCGCCCCTCTTGCTCCCGCCCCCGCTCCGCCCAGTTTTACAGCCCGAGCTTAATGAGGGCTTTTAACTTTTCATTCACCAGCAGCGTAACTCCGACTTTTAATAACACACCTCCTGCACGACAAAAATTTGCTCCTGGCAATCATGGTTTCGACCACAAAACCGCAGCGGGGCGGCGCTCTGAGTTAACTCTTTCAGTGCTGCGGGGCCTCGGGGGAGGGGGAGGGAGGCGTTGTGAGCCCTCTAGCCTTGGGCTACCCTCAGAGGTCACTCTCCAGTCTCTGTTACCAATGGCAGAGGGTCTGGGCTGTGGGACGCAGAGGTCAGAGCACTGAGGCATGGTGTCCACGGAATGGACCAAGAGTGTATGAAAGGTAGTGAAACCCTCCGCCGTCCTTCAACAAGTGTCATGAACTGCCTTCTACACAGTAGGACAAGTCTGAAAAGGCCAGTGGTCACCAAGAATCTGGCTCTGGCCTGTGCCAGACAGCCCACTTAGCCGGGCCTACGGTGGGCAGTGTGGAGGTTGAGGTGGTTTTCTCCTGAGAAGTCAGAAGCTTCTCTCTCAGCCAGCTTCCGCCACGGGGTACTGCAAGGCTGTGGGCTGGAAGCACCCAGGGTGGCTGGCAGAAGTGCCAGGCGCTGGGTCTGACCACATGAAAGGCCAGGTGTTCACCACCCACCAGCTGCCTGGAGCTGGTTTCTAACTTACATTGGCTAGTTTTTTTCAGCATCACCCCCCACTGAAGGCCTAGGAATGGGGTTGGGGGGCCAGGTGGTCAGAGCTTAGTTTTTCCCTGTCAGGTAGGTGTGTTCATAGTGGACACTCCTAGGGAGCCGAGAGTCAGGAAGGGCAGCCTCATTCGACTTGATTTGAAGCAGATGCGGACCTGACTTTTCCCCACTGCCCCAGGGTTGACAAGTTGTTTATTCTCTGAGGGCTGGAGATGTCTGCTTAGCCTAGGATGATGTTCCAGGCAAGGCCACCGCAAGACCAAGGCCACAATAGCAGCAGCAGCAGCTCAGAATACACACACACACACACACTCTCACGGGTGCTCACAACACACTGGAGCACACAGACACACCCATACACACATACGTGTATGCACCCACACTCACACATGCCCACAACATGTCTCTCTTTCTTCCCCCTCCTATCCCCCCCACTCATACACACTCAAAGGCACCCACGAACTCCCCAGTTCTAGGAGCAGCTGAGCTCTCAGGGTCAATCACTGTAATCGCAAATGGGAGCTTCAAAGATGGCCTGAAATTACTCGGCAGGTACAGGTTTTCCTGAATGGAGAAGCCCTCTACGGCCAGCTTATCTGACTTCAAACCCAAACCATCCAGGGCACAAGCTGAAAACCCGTTCAAGTAAGCTTCCACCGACCTGCCCGCTAAGGAGTGACCTGAACAGAGTCTCAGCTGCGGTAACTGGCGTGTCAAAGTGTGTTGGAGCTGTGTCTCAAATATGTGTGTGTGTTCAAAGTCTAGGAGAGTAAAAAGCAGGAAGCTTCTTCACAAACGCCCAGTTATTAATTTCTCCACGAAGCGAGAAAGTCACTCAATCGCTTTTCCTCTGAAGTACTGCCGCTGGTCACAGCCCCCGGGGCCAGAAGATGAAGGCCTGGGTAAAGTGACTGACCTGAAGTCACTCAGTTAATAAGTGCAGGGGTTGGGACTTGAAGCCAGGCTCTAGCACCGTGTCCTGTTTTTACTTTAGTTGGGGTCCAACTGTGTCAAAACATTGTCCCGAGAATCTACTAAAAAAGAAATCTGATGCTTGCAACTACAGCGGTTGGTTGGACCGTGGATGTAGCTGGCGAGCCAGACACACCTAAGAGCTGGCGGGTACACGGGAGCCCGTCTGCAGTTAGGACTCGTCAATTCTTCTGCCTGTGTTTGAGTTCTTAACCCCCGAGGAAAAGCTCCAAAGAGAGGAAGAGAGGAAACAGAGGAGGAGAGGAAACAACGAAGGGGGTCACTGCTAATGGGAGAAAGGAGGAGTTGGTGCCTTTCCTGCTAGCTCCTTGCCCACAGGTTAAAGCAGCCCACACCCTCGACGTCTGTCTTCTCCTACATCTGGACCTGAAGCAGAGGCTGGCAGTGAGAATAGCGTCAGCCAGTCAGGGATTCTGAACCCCAGATGTGGGCAGGAACGCACCTGCATCCTGCCAGGCAATACAGATGACCTCACCGAAATCTAGTCCCCGGCTTCCCCGGAGTTAGAACTGCCTCTGGATAAAACTGACCACATTTTATTGAACAGAACTTCAGACCCGTCTCTCTTTGGTAAGCATTTTATAGCATTCGGTACACTGAAGAACCCTATACAGCTCTCTTGTTTCAATTTTCCGGACCAGGGAAATGATAAGTCCAACGACTTTTTAAGAATGAACAGCGGAGGAGAGACAGAGCCTGGATTTGAACCTAGGGAAAGTCATTACAGAGCCTGTGTATGCCACCGCTACACTGTAGTAGCCAGATCGCTTGGGACTGTTCCAACTGAACATAAAGGACCTTTAGAGAAACTCAACGCTTTGCCTAAGACAGCTCTGAGAACCACCTCCAGGACGTTCCCTTTGGCAAGAGGAGAGAAAGTTTCCCCAGGGCGGGAGTGTCTCTGATTTCCAAGGCCCCTCCAGAGTATCAAAAAGCGATGCCAAGATTCACGGTTTCAGGCAGCCCGGTGTTTGCCTTCCTCGAAACTGCTCAGCACAGAGAGAAAGAAAAACTATTTTCCCAGGGAAACAGTCAGCTCTAGGTAGAGAGAGCTGAACGTGCCCCAACACGCCAAGGCAGGATCGTCAACCCATTCATTCACCCTTACAAATTGCCGTGTGAATCCGGGCGCCGGCCTCCCTTGCTCTTCCCTCTGCAGGAAACCCCAGCCAGCCCGGGAGGCCAGGCATCCGCGGCTTTACTCACTCAAGTTCATTCGACATCTTCCTTCTCCGAGGTTCCGGCGATCCGGCTCCTGTTGGCTCGCAGGCGCTGCTGATCGCTTGTCTCTAATTCTCCTGTGACACAGACATTCCCTCCCTGCCCGGGGAAGCGTTTGCTCGACGGTGCGCTCTGGATGTTGAGATTTTGCTGACAGCGGTCCCCTGCGGCGGTGGCGCTGATTGGCTGGAAGCACAGGTGCCGACTGCGGCTAGACCACAGCAGGTGCAGATGTTAACTTTTGGCCCACCAGCAGGGGCGGAGCTCTGGGGGGGCTGTCTGGGTGGAGCCGGCCAATTCCTTCTTAGCTGAGGGGGTGAGAGGGGTGGAGACGAGGGAGAAGGGAGGAGACAAACGTGAAGGAACCAAGGAACTAGAGGAAAAATACAGACAGGTACTTGGCTCTAAGGGAAATCGCTGTCTCTCTCATCACTCATATCGTGAATTCCAGAAACATCTCCCCACAGACACCGTATCTCTTTACATTCACCTTCTCTACCCGGAAAATTTCACGGAAGAGGGCAGGTAGCTCTCCCTGAGTCCCCTCTCTTTTCTCCAGAACTTTCCCCTTCGGGTAACAAACAATACAGGTTCTAGTTTGGTTAGCCAAGTGATTTCTCCCGATTCTCTCAGTAACCGGCTAGGATGGACTTTTTGTCAACTCTTCCTTGGTCTTTACAGGAGAGGGAGCAAAAAATGTCAGTTGGAGAGGTAGGGTGACTCGCCTAAGGGTGAGAGTGAGTGTCAGAGACCTGCTCAGTCATCTGGGAGACTTAGCTGCTCCTTGAGTTGAAGTTGGTGGCCTTAGTTGACAGGGGGGCATTTACTGAGCATTGAGTGTGCAAGGTCTCTCTCTGGATTCTGGGGCAACGGAGAAAGAAAAATGCTGGTTTCTACTCAGGAGGGGGTCCCCACACACATACACACATGTGCATGAGTCCGTGTGTGTGTGTGTGTGTGTGTGTGTGTGTGTGTGTGTGTGTGAGAGAGAGAGAGAGAGAGAGAGAGAGAGAGAGAGAGAGAGAGAGAGAGAGAGAGATGGGGGGGAATTAGGGCAGGGCAGCCTTCCATCTTGGGTGATGCCAATCTGAACGGGACGTGGGCAGACCACATGCCTCTGGGCAGCCCAGAAAGGATGGAAAAGTTAAAGATGGCTGCTCCAGGAGTCTTAGCTGGCCAGTCATCATCATAAGTGCCTGACTCTGTGCTGGGCACTCCAGAGATGCCTCTTAGGTGAGGGGATGGTAGGGGATCGGCTGGGAACAATCTGAGGTGGTAACCCCAGAATGCCCACAAGTACCAGCAGGGACAGAGGGCTTCCATGTGGTTAATAGGAAAGGAAATCTAAGCTATGAATCTTGGAATCTTATGCTTACCCTTTTACTGCTACCTTTACCCCCCCCATGCCCACGCCTACCCTCCCCATCTCCCACTCTCCCAACCCCCCCATCCCCACCCCAATTCTTTGCTTGTTCTTCCTGGGAACCTCACCTTGAGCATTCTCTAGAGGAAAAGCAATTTTACCCTAAAAAGCCCTGTCTAATAATTCAGGAGAGCCCTCTTAGGATGGGCTTGAAGAATGATCAGAGTACTTTCTCATTGGAAAGTGTTTCCAGGTGACCCCCAGGGAGCCCCAGTAATAGCAAAGGACCACGGTGACGCTAACACAGCTAGCTCTGTGGGGCAGCTCTCTCCAGTAATGCTTGTGAGAACAGAGTCCAGTCCTCAGATTTCACACGGCTTTATTCTGTTCCCTGCAAAGCACTTCCGGAGGATTTCCTCACATCATCGGGTGTCTATCTCCCCTTCCTCTGGAACGTGAGTTCCATAGGAGCAGAAGTCTGTCCGTCTTGGTCAGCCCCCAGCACTGGCTTAGGTGTCTGACTCCCAGTAGGTGCAGTACTGCGTAAATCGGGTATCATGCTGGACCTTCTTCATGCACCATGTCAATACCAAAAGTGAGTCAGGCACCTTGTTATCATCCCGTGAGATGAGGGGACAGGGAGGCCGATCACTCACTGCAGCTGAAGCCAGAGGCAATGCGTGCGAGCAAGCGGTGACTGGATCTGAGTGAGCGAGCGGTGACTGGATCCCAGCGATCGCTCACCGAAGTCACGGTGCTGAGAGGAGCTGCAGGCCCGTGGCCTTCCGAAGGATGGCACACTTCTCTTCGTAGGCTTCTCCCTGTCTAACTCACCTCGTGAAAGGGCTGGAGAGTTTCTGTCAGCTGTGTCGCAATGGATGTGGTGTGACTCATGCTCGCTGCGCTGGGGGAAGGGGGGTGCGCTGGGATTTCAGGCGGCGTGTCTGTGCCTGCTGGGCTCTATAAACGGGTCCTCTCCCTCTCTGTGTCCTGGCTCTGTGCTTACAGCTGTTGTTAGGGATCAGCAGGGGGTCCTCGTGTCTCCTTACACAGGAAGCCCCCAGAAGGTGCCCCAATAGGTACTACGGATTCAGGGAGGAGCAAGTGTGCAGGGTCGCAGGAGTCCTCCATGTGCTAAGGCCAACACAGACCTTCACGGCCACAGCTCCAAGAGGCCAAGATTCTGAAGTGATATTGCGCAAGTCTGGATGCCTGCTTTTCCTAGTCCTGGGGATGTGATGTAGCCGAGAGCCAGGGGAGGCTGGCATGACTGCCCTTGCATGGACAGCCCAGTTCTGGGTTGCTCTGTCTAAGAAATTATAAGCATATTCTGCCAATCAAACGAAACGTGACTAGATTCACTAACAGTGACACTAAGTAATGGCAGCTGCTATTCCGTGTCAGAATTACCTCTGTGAGGGGATATAGTGATAGAAGACACGGAGCTGGGGTCTAGTCCCAGCCTGGGCACCTTACCAGCACCGTGAGGTGGGGCCAGTGACTAACCTCTGTTTTCCTCATCTACATTTGGGTACAAAACCGTGCTCCCACCTCACAAGGCAAATCGCTCCGTGTGGCATGTGACCACTCACGATTCATTTGCTGCAGAAGAGTGTGGTACCCCCTCCCCCTCCCCGCTTAGGACCACAGTGCTAAACAAGCAAACCAGCCCCCAAGGGGCACACACCACACATCTACATTCAATGTGACAGCTTTGCTAACTGTTCTTCCTCCTAACATGCTAGGTCTCCATGACTACTCAAATCTCAGGAACACCTGTTAGCCTATAAAGAAATATGGAAGTGTTGAATGCCCAACAGAGATGCTCTGTGGGAACCAAAATGACAAGATTGGATTCCCCCTCCTCCGCCAGTCAGTCTGCGTTGAGCTTGCTAACGCAATCTAAGAGGTTCTACACAATTCTCCATCACCTTTGAACGAGGCCAGGCACGCAGCTGGGCGGTAAAGACTTTGTAGGCCCCGGGTTTGATCCTTGGCAAACCCCCCACCCCAGGGAGTGATTAAGCCAAAATTAGTGCCTACAGACCACACCGCCATTGTGCTCCTGTCCTTCCTAGGGCAGAGGTGGAGATGAAGAGACAAGACTAAGGGCCAAGGAGATGATTCAGTCAGTAAAATGCTTGCCGTGCAAACATAGCCCGAGTTTATCCCCAGAACCCACATTAAAAAAAAAAAAGTCAGGTGTGGTGGTGCACAGCTCGTAAACCCCTGGGGTTAGGGGGTTAGAGACAGATCCCTGGCGGAGCTCTGGGGCTCACTGTCTCCTCAGCTTAGCTGCTCTGTGAGTTCCAGTCCCTTGAGGACCCTGTCACAAAGAAATCCAAGATGAATGGAGCCTGAAAAATGACATTTGAGAATATACCCTGGCACATGCAAATGTGTACACATGTGCTCACACAAAGAGAAGACTCGAGTCGTCTGACATCGGCTCTAAGCAGTGAGCATAGATTTTAGCTCTGCACTTCACTCACAACGGCAGTTACTGCCACTTATTAGCACTGTGGCTCTTGCTCAGAATCTCCACCTAACGGTGGGGCCCACAGTTCCTTTCCCAGATGGGCCTGGCTCTTGCAGGACCATTTCTGCCTGCCCGAAGCTGAGACTTCTGGAGCCAGCTGCCAGAAACCTTGGGCAAAAACTTTCACTGACTGGAATTCCGTCTCCCCTCAATAGCGATACAAAGAGAAACAACAGTGCAGTGGGCTCTGGTGAGCCAGGCAGAACTCTCATGCTTGATGTCTGTAGCTCGTGACACTCGAGCCCTTTGAATTGATTTCTATGGCCGAGGTGATCTTACAGAGGCCGAGAGAGGTGATGTCACATCTAAGACTCTCCTGTCTCGACAGAACCAAACTGCAGTCTGCCTGCCTCCAGAGCCTTGGAAACGGTCTTTGAATTTGTCCAGGCCTAGCGTGGATGGACAGATAAGGGAGAAGAGGCGGAATGAAAGTTGGCAAGTTGGCTGATGTTTTGTGTAAAGGATTGTGGGAGTTGTAAGCTTCCAGAGGGTGGGAATAACACAAAGGAAAACCTTACACAGACCTTGCCGCGGGCTCCAGTTCACCAGATGGTCAGTGACTTGAACAAAAGGAGATATGCGTACAATTTACCAAAGGTTTTAACACCTCGGACAAGCCTCCTGTTGCCGCCTCCCCTCCCCCACAAGAGAAGACCTCTGAGCGTAGAACCCTTGCTCTCTCTTTATTAGCGTATCTCAGGGATTTCACATCTGTAAGTTTCCCTCCAATTTCTCATCCCCAAGTTAGATAAGCCCTTGATGGAAGATCAATGGCAAAACAAACAAACAAACCAAAAAAACTTAGTACCCAATGAAGGCCTTGTAGGTGGGTGGGTGCCACGTAGCAAGGGGTCCAATCAACCATCTTCCGGTCCAATGCATAGCCAAGTTCCCAGCATCCACACCCAGCCGTCCTTACGGCACCCCAAGCTATTCATCCAGCTCTTTCCCAGGGGTCAGGGTGAGAATTTGGTACTGGCCCCATTTGATACGTAGGTTGAAATTCAGAGAGAGCCTCTAGCTAAGTGAAGAACCGGGGCTCTTAGATAAAGCATCGCCTGACGCACCAGCATAGACACATGGGGGGTCCTGGAGGTCCAGAGTGAACTCCCCAGTTTGCTGCGATTTCCCCTATCATCACTGGATCTAAACTGAGATAGAGGATGAGCCCCTCCCCTCTTTTGAAGGCTTTACCGGAGGCTCAGGACAGGATGTGGGAGGGGACAGCCTCCAGCCCCTTTTACAACAGATCCTTAACAGTTCCGCCAACAGCAGCACTGCCTACATTCCTGCCTAGCGGTTCCTGGACTGTACAGGGTCCAAAGTCTCCCTGAAGAGTCTCCCCCTGAAATGAGTGACCTCAAAAATAAGCGTTTGTTTTCCTGATCATCCTTGGTAAGAATGAAGGAAGCACACCATCGGGATTGGCAAGGGTTAGAGGTCCCACGCAGACCTCATCAGCCTGTGCTTTGGAGAAGCAATTTTATTCATGGGCGTTTGATGTGAGCCGATCTGGGTGCAGGGGGCCCTAAGGGATGCCCAGCAGGGCTCCAGTTGCCATCCCCACAAATCAGTCTGGACCAGTGCTCTTTAGCAAGGCTAAAGAAAGGGAAAGAAGGTACCAACGCACTGTCAGGTACCGGGGCACTGTGAACGCATCCCTGTACCTCAGATGCCACTCGTTGGGTATACAATACAGTTGTCAGAGCTCACAGCTATGAATGAAGAGAAGCCCCAGAGGGACACCTCCCCCGAAGAGACCTGAGCAAAGCTGTGGTGGTCTGATTCCTCGATCTTACACGATGCTTCCTCATAAGTCTGTCTGTTCCCATCCATAAAACCCACTCAGAAGGAGCAAGAAGGGCCTCAGGGAACCCGGAGGAAAAGGGAACAGGAACAGTTTAGAGTCGATTATTTCTATCCATCTGTCAACATGACTTCTTTTGTTAGGAGGAAAAGGAAAACGTATAGTTATTAAAGAGGAGCCAGTCAGACAGGCATATGCTGAGCTGAGCAGGGAAGGGAGAAGTGCTAAAGTACTCCTTAGGGGTCTTTGCCTTGTGGCCAGGAACTGGCTAGGAAAAGTGGAAGCCAGAGGGAGGGGAGCACGGGGGCCCTGATCCTGGAAGGAGCAGGCTTGTTGGAAAAGACATGGGTGTGTGTGTGGGGGGGGGAGCCCTGAGTCTCACACTTCCCAGGGACTTGAACCTTGGGCCCTAACTATCACTGTTAATCCCAACATCGCCAGCCACTGCAAGCAGTATCAGGGCACATTCGCATCCCCTGCGGTCAAGGAAAGTGGCCAAGGTCTGGTTCCAGCGGGGGTGGGGGGGGAGGGCCTCCCCAGGCTGTGTCCTCTGCTACAGGCTGGGGGAAGAAATAAACCCCCTCCAGGAAACCTGTTTTCTTTTATGAACTTCTACAAAATCAATCTTGTTATCAAATTTCACAGAATTCCATGCATGTTGAGAACCTGTAAGAGTTCTCAGTCTTTACCCTAGTGGGTCCAGAAGTCTCTATTATAGACCACTGGTCCCAAACACACACACACACACACACACACACAGAAAGAGAGAGAGACAGAGAGAGACAGAGACAGAGACAGACAGAGACAGAGACAGAGACAGAGAGAGAGACAGAGACACCAGAGAGACATACACAGGGACACACATACACAGAGAGACACACACAGATACACACAGAGACACATATACACAAAGAGAGAGACAGAGAGACACACACACAGACACACACACACACACATAGAGAGAGAGAAACTTGAGAGCTTGGGTTCTGAGTTCAAATCCTGGATCTACCACATATTACTATGTGACCTTGGGCAAACCTTTTGGCCACTCCAAACCCTAGTTTCAGTCTGTGGAGTAGGCATGACTCCGATCAGTAAGGCCTTGGTTGATGAGGCAACACATGCAAAGTCCTTAGCTCCGTCCTGGTGAGTGGTGACTGTTATCCTACCTTATCACCAGGGGCGGGTGCCACCTTACCACCCCAAAGTACAGGGAGTGTTTGTCTCTTTTGTATCTGTCACCTAAGGAGCTCAACCCAGGACAGACATGCCTGACGATGAGGCTTAGTCACCACATTCCCCTGCCTCTGAGGGTGTAAGCAGGACCTGTTCTGTGCCCAAGGTTCCTGAGAAATCAGGATAGAGCCTCTGCGGCAAGCAGTCGAATTGCTTTAAAGATGAGCCTTTGGCCCGGGTCCCCTCCCCCTGCACAATGGACACCATCACCAGGTTTCCCGGGTCACCTGCACTCTTACCCACTAAAGGGCTCTGAGTGCACGCGCCTCTGGGGAGATAAGAGTCCTGATAGACAGGTGACAGTGACCTGACTTTCTAGCCTGTGGCTTTGGTGGTTCCTCTGAATGACCTGGTGAGCCACTGTAGGGTCACAGTGTTTAATCTGGCCATCCCCCACGTCCCCCACCCCCCCACCCCGCCAGGAGCTGAGGACCGAACCCAGGGCCTTGCGCTTGCTAGGCAAGCGCTCTACCACTGAGCTAAATCCCCAACCCTCAGCCTCTATTTTTCTGAGACAGGGTTTCTCTGTGTAGCCCTGGCTGTCTGCCTGCCTCTGCTTTGTGACTGCTGGGATTAAAAGTGTGCACCACCACCACCTGGCTAGTTTCACCCTCTTCTGATTTTCACTTTTTTTTTGGGGGGGGGGTTCCCTGAAGCTTGCAAGTTAGGCCGGAGGTATTGCAAAGTAAGACTCAAAGTCAAGATCTTCTAATGCCTTCCGTCCTTGGCAACACAGACAAGTGCTGGACTCAGACTCACGGAGGTTTGAAACCAGGCTGGGCGTTTTGTCAGCTGTGACAAATATCATCCTCAAAGGCCACTCTATCTAACTAGCCGTCTATCAGAAGTCGCTTCTCTGCCAGGGTAACTGTTTGCAAGACCCCAAGATTGCTTTCTGGAGTTGCAGTGAGGGCCCCAGGGGAGGTAGAGGATAGCAAGCAAGAAGGCACTGAGGGGCCAGTCTAAGGAACTAACCAGCCCCAAGCCTTAGTTTATGGTAAGGAGGTGCCCTGCAAACCTCACCATAAAAGAGGCTTCACCTGGGAAGAAGACATCATCTTTTGGGAGTCCTGGTGACCTCTGACACCGTTCTTACCTCCCACCCCCAGCCAAGTCACACCCAGTAAATGACAAAAGAGAGGAATGGAGAGGAAGCCAGCTCTAAGAGCGGGAGCCCCCCTGCTGAGTTTTCCTGATACTCTGCTTGAACCCTGAGGGAATGACATGGGTGGGATTTGCAGAAAATAAAATACAGGCCATTTTAACTTGCTCTACCAGTTTTTTACCCCTCTTCAGTTTAGGAAAAAAAAAGTCCTTTTGCTGTTTTAATGCTCCAGGTTTCTCTCCATTTAAAGAGACAATGGCTTTAGGAGAAATGCTCTCACTATGGGACCCAGAGCCCTTTAGAAGTGATCCCTCCCCACGCCCAACACTGTAGCAGACAGTTTTCCTGTCAGGAGGGCCAGCTGAGGCCCAGGGCAGCACAGAGACTGGCTTTAGGTAAAGCTGGGATTTGGATGAGTCCCTGGACTCAGAAGAGCTTTGGCTGTGGCCAGCTATAATTTTGTATACAAACCCAACCAGAATCCCTTCTTGAAATGGACGCAGTTAAGGGGCACAGAGCTTCCCACCAGAGTTTGTTTCCCAGAAGAACCTTGGAGTTCTACCACATGCTTCTGTCTGTGGTAAGGGGCCAGAGCCAGGCATGGAGAGTGGGGTGAGCTTCCTTCTCAGTTGCTGTCCCATCCAGTGGCTGCTGGCTTTCCTCTCCCTTTGCCTCAGAGCCTTTCGAGCCACACTTTCTGTGACAGCTGAGGAACAGTTTGTCCCTGCGATTCCAGACTCTTCTCTCCTGCTCCAACCCAAACCTCTTGTGAGGTTGGACTTCTTTCTCTTGGGTTCTCTGAGCTCCTGCTGGGGAACCCCATAACGCATCTTGAGGAACATGAGGATTCCCAAGATGCTGCAGGCCAAAAGGGTTCTGAAACCATGATCCTCCCGGAAATGGACAAGACAGTCAAGCCTTTGAGGAGTCCTTAAGTGGCAAACCTATTTTCTTGGTTTCTTTAAGCCTGACCTTTGGCTTTCTGTCCCACACACATATCTATAATAACGGGGCGACTCGGTGATCCCATTCAGGACATTTGGGAAGTGCTGTTCCCAATTCTCCACTGGGGTGGGAAGCTGACCCTGTGTTTATCAATGGAAGTCCTTCTCCTTTCTCAGGGTTGAATGGCCAAACTCCCCACCCCCACCCCCAAATGTGCACAAATCCCTCCCCTGCCAGCACTTTAGTCAGAGACCAAAGCTGGGTATGAAGTGTAACGGACAGTAACTGGAGTCCCAGACACAGTGAGCGAATGAGTGAGAAGCCACTGGGCCAAGCATCATTCGGATGGATGAATGAACTCACTGGACAACGGAATGACTGGCCTCTAAGCTTGTCCTCAACTCTGTGCTACGCCATCTTCTGTGGCTACATACGTGTCTTCTCCAAACGCAGACCTCATCAAGCTACCTTTCCGGGCAGCTCCAGGAGGCTCCTTACTGTCTGAAGGATGAAGCCCACGCCTGGACCAGTGCTGACTTCCGCCATCGAACCTGCAGCACCTCCCCCTCTGTCCTCACTCTGAGAGCCCTTTATTTTCTCCTGTACCTCAGAACTCCCTCAGGTTACTTCAGGGGAGCCACAAATGCATTCCGAGGATTGCCCAGGGTAGTCCTGGTCACGGGCACACTTTCTGTCTCTCCTCTCTTCCCGCCTTTTCAGAATCTGCCCTCTTGGCCTCCCTTCCCTCTCTCCTTCCAAGGCTGTTTATTCTACCGCCGCTGTGCGTTTTCAGGCTCTGTCCCGTCAGGCTGTGAAAGGAAGGAGGCCAGGCGTTAAAAGAGGGAATTCAGAGTGATTCCAGGCAGGCGAAGGCTAAGAAAAGACAACCCGGATAGGTATGAGTAGCACACACCCAAAATCTCAGCAGTCAGTAAGCGGAGGTGGGAGGACTGCGAGTTGCGAGTTCAAGGCCGGTGTGAGCAGCAGTGCTCTCTCTCCGCAGCGCTCTACTGGAACTGGATGATACTGAGGTGAGCGCGGCCTCTGTGCCAGGATGACACACAAGTCCTGAAAGCTGACACTTCTGACTGGGCAGCAGCAGTGCATGCCTTTAACCCCAGCACTCAGGAGGCAGAGGCAGGAGTTCGAGGCCAGCCTGGTCTACAAAGTGAGTTCCAAGACAGCCAGGGCTAACTAGTAAGACCCTGTCCAAAATTTACAAAAATGAAAAGACTTCGCGAAACCAATCCGTTAGATAAAGATCAGAGTTACGATTACTTTTGGGGTGCAACAGTAAACTCAAAGGGGCATCAAGGATTTGGGGGCAGTGTGGGTGGAGTCTAGATCTTGGTTCTGGGGGTAACTGCATGGGAAGGTTCATTGGGCAAAACTGATTGGTCTGTACTCCAAAGATCTGATCATTTCTCCTGGTATGAATTTAAAAATAAAAATCTTACTGCCCTGTCTTCCCTAGCAAGAATTGCCTCCTGTGTCTGTTGATTCTGTCTACATGGAGGTTTCCCTGCAGGGGAGGGCAGAGAGACTACGACTCTGTTATAGGGCGTGAAATACTGGGTAGAGTGAGCCAGCAGAGGCCTGCCATTACTATAGTAACTTGTTGGTTGCCCAGGTGCTGCCGTGCTCTGGCCAGCTTTTGTGACCTGTGGTTTCCCCACGGGGCAGTGGGAAGGCTTGTGCCTCAGTTTACCAGCTCTCCGTGTGGGTACCATCATATCCAGAATTCCGTTATTGTTAAGCAATGTTTTGATCACATCCACCTGCCCTTTTCTGCCCCTTCCCTGGTCTTCCTCCTCTTCCCTAAGGATGGCTGCTCTCCCTCCATGATATCCAAGTGCCTGCGGAAGGAGGGGACCTAGTTCCTTTTCCTCTGTCCCTGTGCTATCACTGCCACCGTGCTTTGTCGTTACCGTTCATGTCTAAGCAATTATTCTCAACAAAGGAGTTTCTTTCAGGGAAACTGTAAGCTCCCAGGGGCCGGGACAGCTGGTGGAGCTTCCCTCGTCCGTCCCTAAGTATTTCTTTTGTCTCAGACATTCTGCCCACAGCAGATGCCAAGAGAGGGTTGGGGCTTCATCTCAGAAGCCACACATGCCTTTTTCAGTGTCTATACAGCTAATTCTCAGTAAACCTGAAACCTCCCTGGGTCTGTTGTCCCTGGATAAAACTCAGAGCCTGCGAGGAGAGAGCTAAGGCTTGGCAGAAGTGCCACCTTGGCAGGCAAAGGGTGAAGCACGGGGTAGCCGAGCCCCCAGACTGGGTTGGGTGGTTTCTCTACCCACGTAAAACTCAAAAAGGCTCCGAGGCAGGAAGCCTGGGTTTACACCTTCACCACTTGGGCTTCGTATAGGACTTGTTGCTTCAGTCTTTGGACATGGTTTTCTCCAATCCACCAGATGTCATGATGGTCATGGAGGCTGTGTCTCTGTCCCCCACTCCCGGCATTTCTGGATGACATATGAAGCCCCCTGCCTGTCCAGGAGACAGGTTTGCATGGTGGACAAGGAGATGGACTATCTCAGTTTGCAGTCACTGGAGCATTGACAAGGAACTGCTAGCCATTCTGCCTGGGTTCAGGACCCTGACAAGCATTCGGTGAGCCCTGGACCTCGGTGAGGGTTGTCTTTTCCACTTCTTGGGAGGCTGGGAGGGAGCAAGCAGAGATGGTAAACAACTAGGAAAGAGAAAGCCTGAAGTTGGTCCCAGGACTTCCTGACTCAGCAATGTTCTCCAAACCCTGAAATATTAAAACTGGAGAATGGATTGTCTGGTCTAGCTCCTTCACCTGACCCGGAGACACAGAAGAGAAGGTTGGTGACCACTGACCCTGGACCTCTCAGAGCGGCTCAGGGACTAGCCCCGGATCAGGAGGCAACAAAACCTCTCACGTAACTGCCTTTGGGAGGGGAACCCAGGAGCCTCTGGGTGCTTCAGCCAAAAGAGCCAGCCACGCAGCTCGGCCCAGGACAGGTGCCAGCTGACGGTATTGTCATCGGCCGCTCCAATTATTCCTTTTGTCTGATAATTCCAGCTGTGGGTTCCCTCCCAGGGGGAAGTCATCTACCCACTCCTGCCCGAACTTGTCCTCTCTGTGGCTCCCCTGGGTGCCAGCGTGACTCTCGGAATGACTGTTCCTCCTAGAGCAGTCACCTCACTTCAGGGCCACTTTTGGGTGGGGTGAGATGAACTGGGGCTCTAGGAGAAGGGGGTCCCCGAAAAGATGTAATTTTATTTAGCCTAACTAATAAAGATGAATTTCAAAGCGTATGAGTGTATATAATTAATTGGGTGCTTTATCATCTCTCCCGTATTACATCCAAAATCTGCAATGGACATTACAACACACCTCATTAGAATACTGTATTTTC
Organism: Rattus rattus; assembly: GCF_011064425.1. Taxonomy (NCBI): domain Eukaryota; kingdom Metazoa; phylum Chordata; class Mammalia; order Rodentia; family Muridae; genus Rattus; species Rattus rattus. Next base: position 22,637,576 of record NC_046154.1, on the reverse strand, counting down.
AAGAGACAGAAACCAAAACACAGAAACAGTCATCTGAACAAAAGGCGAGGTGCCCATTCTTTGGGAAATAATGCAGCCAAAACAGGAGCAGAGTTCAACAGAACCTTGGAAATGTACTGATCAGGCCTGGAGGTGTGGCTCAGCTGGTAGAGGGCTTGCCTAGCATGCATCAAGCCCTGGGTTCAATTCCCCAGCCCTGCATACAAACCCAGAGTAATGGTACTTGCCTGTAAGCCCAGCACACAGGAAGGAGGTAGAGTAAAAAAGATCAGAAGTTCAAAGCCATCCCCAGCTACATAGAGAGTCAGAGGACAGCCTGGGCTACATAAGCACCTGTCTCAAAAGAAGAAAGGGGGGTGTTTTGGGGATTTAGCTCAGTGGTAGAGCGCTTGCCTAGCAAGCGCAAGGCCCTGGGTTCGGTCCCCAGCTCTGAAAAAAAAAAAAAAAGAAAAAGGAAGGGAAGCTAAGAGAAAAAAAGCAAACAGAGCATCACTTGATTGAATGAAATGTTTTGTTCGTTTGGTTTTGTTTTTTTTTGAGACAGGGTTTCTCTGTGTAGTCCTGGCTGTCCTGGAACTCACTGTGTAGGTCAGGCTGGCCTGGAACCCAGAGATCTGCCTGCCTCTGCCTCCCAAGTGCTGGGATTAAAGGTGTGCACCACCACTGTCTGACTATGAACCTTTATTTTTTATTTTATTTTATTTTTTATGAGATGTGCAGACTAGGGGGCATCTGTAGAGACTGGGAACGAGCCTGGTGGCTTCCAGGAGCCTGAGGCAGGAGGGCATGTGTAGTGACAGTTGGTAGTGTGAGGTTTCCTTTAGGCTTCGAATTAGACAGCAATGGTGACTTCACAACCTTGTGGCTGTACCAGGACCATCGATCTATGCTTTAAAACAGTGAATTTTAGGATGAGAATTAGGTCTCAAGGGGGAAAATGCAGTTAGTACCACCAAAGCCACGAAGTTGTGATATGCCAATCTGACATCCAAATTTAAATATAAATTCTTCAAGAAAAAAGTGAGATTCAGGTCCTCAAATACAACAAGCATAACTCAAGTGATAGCCACGTGTGGCCAGAGGCTTCTGCACTGCATAGCAGAGCTCCGAGGTTCTGAGTGGCCATCCCCAGGCAAATCCCAAGTGGGCAGGAGACAGGCTGGCACAAGGACCAAGGCAGGGAGTGAAGCTGCTTCTCAAAGACCCTTTTCATTCCAGTGGGGTGCAGTGACGTCGACCTTCTCATTTCTTTCCGTCTTGCAGAAGCAGTGGATGGGGGTCTTTGTGATAAGTGCTTCCTTAGTACACAGAGTAAAGCTTCCTCTGTGTGGTGGGTTTTACCGTAACCAAGCCGTGGAGCAATTGCCGAACATCACCCGCAAACCCAGATGCTGCCCCACGTTTGTTTCAAGGCGTGCTTGCCTCTGCTCGATCCTCAGCTTTGGATAACTTGCTCCTCTTTACCCAAAGCCACACATCTCGGTGATGCCGACCCTGAGCCACTAAAAAGCCATTCTCTCTTGGCTAGAAGAGCCCCAGCACAGGCCTGGAGTTGACACAAAGACTGACGGAACACCTCCAGTGAGCAGCCAGCCCATCCCTGTTTTGCAGGTAATTTTTATCTTCCCTGGTGTTGGGTACTGGGTGTTGGGCTCCCAGCTCCATGGGGTGACAGTACAGGACGTTTACCACAGCTTCCCTGATTGCCCTCTCAGGGAGCCAAGTGCAATCACTTTGGGGAGTTGGCAAATGTCCCTAAAGGCCCGTGTTAGCAGGCTCTGAGGGCGGCAGGTCCCCAATGTTACCCAACCCTCTTCCTCATACAGTCTTCTTTGGGGTGGAAGGGCTCTGTAGCTCTGAGGCCTCTCCATCCGTATGCAGCACATAAAAAGGAGTCTGGGCCCTGTGGACAGGAGAGGGCCTCAGGAGACCAGCAGAAGGCTCAGTCCAGGGTCTTGTTGGCTCCTGGCTCCTGATGAGGGGCAGATGTGTACCCAGGAGGCCAGAAGAGAACACGCTGACAGCATCTTGCACATCTGCAGTGATGGGCAGGCATAGTTTCCAATGGAACATTGTGTCAACAACCCCCCTTCGGGGGCTGCACAGTGCCTCTAATACACATATACAGGCCTCCCAGGATACAGAGGAGGCAAGGGGAGGGCAAATATTTTGTGGCTGTGGAAACACAGCCACTCCTTCCCTGTGTATTTCTGTGACAGCTCTCGCGATGGCAAGGAGCTGGACCTAAACAACCAGCCACACAGAGTGCCACGCAGGGGCTTCTCTCTTCTTAGCTCCCCTCCCTGGGCGTGAGGGGACATGGCCCAGACAGACTTTGGGGTCTTAATCTAATAGACTGTGGGAATGAAGCTGGCATTGGATTTACCAGGGACAGCCTAGGTTTCACCATTACTAATTGATTTATTTTTACTTCAAACATTTCTCCAAGTGACAAAAGGCAATATAGAAACCAAAGACTAAAAAGCCACACCCCTTCACCAGTCAATGGGACTGCTTTACTGTCTTCCAAGCTGTCTTTCTATCCACAGATTCCCCTTCCCAGCATGCACCACATAGACACAGACACAGACGCACACAGGCACACACAGACACACACACACACACAGACACACACAGACACACACACAGACACACACAGAAACAACACACACACACACAGGCACACACAGACACACACACACACAGAGACAGACATACCCTCAGATATAGACACAAACACATACAGACACAGAGAAAGACAGACATACAGAGAAACACACACAGACACAGACACATACACACACGCCCACAGACACACAACACACAAACACAAACCCACACAACACACACACACACACACACAACACACACACACACACACACAACACACACACACACAGACACACACACACAGACATACACACACACACACACAGACACACAGACACACACACAGAGACACACACACACAGACACACACAGACAGACACACACACACACAGACACACACACACACACACACAGACACACACACACACACACACACACACACACACACACACACACACACACACACACACACACACACACACACAGACACACACACAAGCTGCTGTTCAGTCAGGGCTTGAGATGAAAGGAGAGAGGCTGAGCTGACTCAGCTTCAGGTCCCCGAGCAGGGCCTGCCACCGGTTTTATTGAGCGTTCCCTCATGCCATTACTGTCACTGAGAGAAAAGAAAGGAGTCTTCGTGGGCTAGAACCGTGTGCCCTCCCCTCGGGCCCTTCCTTCTCCCTCCTCAGCTTGAGGCTGAAGAAAAATGGCTTCCAAGAAAGCAACTCACAGGACAGGAGGACACGGTAGCGTTTTGAGGGTTGATGGAAGACTTGACAGCTGTGAGTGAGTGCCTCTCCAACACACACACACACACACACACACACGCACTACAATCTTTGAAGACAATCCCCCAGTTTCTGAATGTGAAAGTCCTCTCTGGGAGACGAGAAATGGCCACTCAGGTCCGGAGCAATCAAGACCATGTTAGTTTCAGGAGTGGAGCAGTGGGCATCTCTGAGTCCTCAAACCTAGCTGTGCCATCCACTCTCACACTCTGCAAGACTACAGGCTACCTATCCAAGTCCCTCTTATCAAGGAACCCCATGTCTCCAGCCCTCCTGGAGGGGAGCGGAGCTCACACCCAGGCTGATGGAGCCCTGACTGGGCCCAACAACTGCCTTGTTGGCATGGATGAGTAAGGTGAGGGAGGGGACCGCCACGTTTCACCCACAAAGCGGAGTCATACTTGCTCTGGGCCACCGAGGGAAGTGGGTCATAGGCTAATGTGGACTTCAACACTTTGCCTATGGAAGGAAGCTTTCTCCATAACAACACTCCACTCACTTCCCTTCCTAGGAGAAGGGAAAGGAAACTGAGGAAGGACAATCGAGAACTATTTTTTTTATTAGCCTTTTAGTGAGAGTGCGCGAATGTGTGTGTAAATGTGTGTGTGTGTGTGAATGGGTGTGTGCCTGTGTGTATGTGAGCGAATGTGTGTGTGTGTGAATGCGTGTGTGCCTGTGTGTATGTGAGCGAATGTGTGTGTATGTGTGTGTGAATGTGTGTGTCTGTGTGTGTGTATGTATGAGCACATGCACCTGTGTGCGCATGTGTGTGTGCCCACACACATGTGTATATGTGTGTATGTATGTGCATGGGTGCATGCACACACAAAACTCTGTGTGTGTGTGTGTGTGTGTGTGATGTAGATTGACATATTTAATTACAGATACAGTAAGGGGCACAGAGGGCTGCGGCCTAGTTCCACTCACAACGAGTTGGAGCCACTCTGCCCTGCTTGCTTCTCTAGGTCCATCCTGTGGCTTACTCTAGCCTTTGCAGTACGGAGGCTTAGCATAAGCAAAACAGAGTTTTCAGTTTCGTGATCCGGACGTGGATGAACTTGGAAAATGTGCTTTCAGATATCACGCCCCGCATACCTACTGCCTTCTTCAACACCCTGCCTCACACACACACACACACACACACACACACACACAAGCTTCCTAAAGCCCTGATGTTGCGTCCATGCAGACAGTGACCTCCGGCCCCTTCATCAATAAAGGTTAACAACACCAATAGAAAAGGATGTCGTTTGACCTCTGCTGACCTTTCCGCCCCAGGCACCTTTAGACACTCACACCTAGGTATCTAGCACTCACAATAGGACCAGGAAGAAGCAAGCTCAGAGAGGGGATACAACTGGCCCAGGGTAACACAGGACTAACTGAGCCGGGTTAGATCTATGAGCTCAGATTCCTAACTGTGGTTGTAACCTGGCTTTTGTACTTTCGGGATACAAACTCTTCCAGAGGTTCGGATCTCTGGTCACGGAGCCAAAAAGACCTTGCTTGGGTCTGGTGTTAAAGTCACCATGAGGCGTTTTAGTCTCATCTTGTAGATCTGGAAACTGGGGGAAATCAGGAGGATTAGATGAGATACGTTACACAATGTTCTATCTATTAGCATGTACGAAGCCATCAGTCAATGTGGGTTGACGTGGGCTTCAGGGCACACCTAGGTAGGAGGGGCAGGGGAGGAACCCAGCAGGAACTTCCTTGATGAAAGCTGTAATTATGGACCCTCCTTCCACACCGGGGGCCCCGGGGCACTGGGGCACCTTGCTGTTGGGGGTGGGTGGGTGGGGGTCAGGTCATGGATGGCCAATCACAGGGTTTGGAGGTGGACTGGATGGAGACAAACTGGAAGGTTACTTATAGCAGGTATGTACCTCAGAACCCCCACCCACAGGAAGAGGTGGCTACAGCCCCTTTCCTGGGAGACAGCAGAGTGAGACTTATCCCTAAGGTTTCTACCCAGGTATTTGTTGGTTCCTTCCCAAGAGCACATATGTCATGTATTGAATTTGAGCCAAATTCGTATTGAATAACAGCTCCTCTCGGCGATGCGCTTTCTTGCCAGGCTCTGGCCTCAATCTAATGGACCCATCCCAGTGGCCCAGCAGGACAGAGAGAATCTGTCACTCACGTATGCCCACGAGTGCCTACTGTGTGCACAAACCTGCATATTATTAGTCCTATCAAGTGCTTTTATTAACCCTCTTCTCCCGATGGGAAAACTGAGGCTCAAAGAGGAGAGACAGGCTGCTCCAGTGTGAACATACTTGATCTGTGGGCTTCTTTACCCTACGAGCCATTGTTAACCCATTTGACAGATTCCGAGGCACCAGAGACCAGCAAGTTTGTGTCCCGATCCCCACCGCTTAGCACAGTCCCTGCAGAGAGGCAGCAGCATGCTCCTGTCCCTGTATTCTCCACACGAGGACTCAAGGCCCTCTCATTCTGTATCCATCTAGAACATTCCTCAGTGGCTCCAAGCATCCATGCCTTTACAAAGCAGCACGGTGTTCCTGCCCCAGCCAGAGAGCCATACTACAGTGGGCCTGTATGTCTCTCCTCTGGTGACCCCTGATGGCAAGGACAAGTCAGATCATTTGTTCCCTGGGATCAATCGTGATGATTTTAAAGCATTTGTAGAGGTGGGCATCTTCCTTTGAAAGTGTGCTGATTGTTGTGGTCTGGGCTGGAGATGTTGGGTTGGGATGAAGGCAGTAGGGAATGGAGAGCTGGTTTTAGGAGCCTAGAGGCGGTCAAGGTGGACGGCATCATCACAGGCCTAGGCAGGAGGGGTGGCTTGGGCAGGGCGTCCTCTGGGATAGACTTGAGTAGGAAGAAGGAATTGCCCAGAGGCCTGAGAACAGGAACACACTCAGGGGGTAGGGAGTTGCTGGGCTGGGCTGGGTGCTGACTGCAGGAAGGAAATGTGAGGGATGGGCTGAGAGGATTGCTGGAAGCAGGCCGTAGAGCTCGGGGAGGAGGCTGGCTGACAGCCTGGGCCTTGAGAACCTAGACCCAGGCTGAGTAGCTCTGAGGTACCACCCGGCCGCCATCTTTGGGGCGGTACCAAAGAGACAGGCCAGAGAGTGACATTACATTACCTAGGAGGGCAGCCTCTGGAGACAGCTATGTGGGTACAAGCCTAGCTGCCCCTACCAATGAATCATGTGACGTTGCACATGTGACTTTGCCTTTTAGAACCTCAGTTTGCATCTCTATACAATGGGAACAATAATGCTCGTCTCCAAGACAGCTGTGAGAGCCACCCAGCCATGCAGGGAAACCCATTTGCTGCTCTTGGTCTCTTCTCTACGGCTTAGCCATTTCCAGGGTGCTGATCCGTGCCAGGCTCTGTGCTGAGCTGGTAGGAAGCTACAGCCCCGGGCGAGCTGCTATCCGGTCTTCACCCTTGTCTGTTAGTCAAGATCCTGCAAGATCCTGTGGAAGAGTCTGCTCTGAGTCCCAGAGGGAGAGTGGAGACCCAAAACCGTAGCAGAAATGACAGAGACCAGAGGACATCCTTTCAAAAAGAAAGCAATCCAATTGGCTCGAGGTCATGAAATTGTTTTATTGACTAGTTTTTGATATTAGGATAGTTGCCTGAAGAGCCACAGAGGGACTAGGCGGGCACCATGAGGGTGTGAACATGAGACATTTCTTCCCCAAACCTTGGCCAAACACCCTGACATCCAGAACACGGGGAGATCGCCATTGTTACAATAGTTGGGTATTGTTGTTGTTGTTCTTTGTTTGTTTGTTTGAGCACCTCTATGCCAGGCACTGTAGCTGGACTTTTGGCTACTTTGTAGGCTCCATTTTCTTCCATCCTTCTCCACCCCTCTTCTTCCACCCCTAACACTAGGTAGGAGAGAAACAAGGATAGAGGGGAAAGGGGGTGATGATATCGTTAGACTTCTTGCTGATTAGGGAAATTGAGCTCCTTGGGACAAGTCTTTGCCAACCGGATACCTAATTTCTTCTTTTTATTTCTTCACACTTGACTACTTGACAAACTGCAACAAACCTCGACCAACAGCATCGAACCACCAACCAGCCCCTCCTATACATTCTCCAGAAAGTACCCAGAATTCCAAGCGTCGTACAATCACAGAAACTGTCTGCAGCTGGCAAAACCACGCCTCTGCTAGAGCACGAGGCAGATCATTGTCACCCGCTGTGAAGCAGCCCCAGATCCCCACACCTGGGATTAAAACAGAAACATATCCCCATAATATCTCTGTGTTAAAGAACCCAAAAGTCTCACTGCAAAGCACCATGCCAGCTATTGAACAGGCACCCCACAGCCACGCCAAGGGGAGGAAGCCACATGCAGATGCTGACATCCTCAAGGCCACCAGCCAGCTGGTGGCAGCCATGCACACCGAGGGGTTTATGGCAGCTAAACAGCCTTCCAAGGAGCGGAAGGTTGAAGTCCACACAGTTGATGTTATCTCTGCTTCCACGGTTTCCAAACCCACTCCACAGACTGCCGAGCTTCCCCCTGACGATTTGATGACTTCTCTTCAGAATGCTTTATAGAAATGTGGACGAGGCTGGTGTTTATGAACAAGACGCAATAGTTCCGGTGTCTTGATCAGACTCTGCCAAGCTGGTGTGTTTGTAGCCCTCCAATCAACCTTCGCTCACACAGAGTAGCAAAGGCTTTAGTGTCCTGTCGCCAGCCCGGCTGAGATCAAGCAAAGCAATATTCTTCCTTCTTCTGGCTCCCGCCCCTCGAACAAGAGTCCTTCAGAAGATCTGTATAATGTTACACTTCCCACATTTTGTTCTTTTTTTTTCATTGTTGGCTGACTTTGTGGTTTAAAGTGACTGTCAAGTGTGGATGGGAGATAGCTTGATCAGTAAAGTGGTTTTGGATTCTGAGTTCCATCTCCAGACCCCAAGTCTGCACCAGGCCAGTGAGAGATCCCATCTCAAAAAACACAGTGTTGAAGTTGCCTAAAGGAGTCCGAGGCTGCCCTCTGGTTCCCACATAAGCATGCACTCTCACATGCAATCATAAAAACATCATATATGCAAACATAAATGGCTCTCAAGTATGTGTTCTTCAGCATAGGAAAACTGTGGCCCAAGAACATGTATGTCAGGCAAACTTCATGTACACATGAGGTAGAGTGCATGATTTCTATTAAGTAAGATGCATTTAGGGCCAGAGAGATGGCTCAGCGGTTAAGAGCACTGGCTGGTCTCCCAGAGGACTGGGGTTTAAATCCCAGCACCCAGTGGCTGCTCCCGCCTGTCTGTAACTCCGGTTCCAGGGCTTCTGACACCATCACACGGTCATACCTGCCGTCAAAACACCAATGCACATAAAATAAAAATAAATTATGAAGGCAGATGTATTTAAACAGAAGCAAATGCAAGTGGACAGATTGCTTGACTGGGGAAGACACTGTTTTTCTCTGGAAGGAGCCATGCTTTGGTCTTTACCAATCCAGCCTACCGCCAGCAAGGACTGCATGCATGGAACCGAACGAAACTCTTCAGCGCTGTGGGTCTGTGGGAGAGCGCTTGCCTAGTATGCTTGGGGTACTGAGTTTGATCCCCAGCACTGCAAGAAGAAAAAGTTCTAAGGCCAACTTCTCACAATACATATACAAAGTCACATGCATATGTTTTTATTACGTTAAAATGGTTCAAGCAAGAAAATACAATACTTTACATTCACTCTCTACTTCTTCCACCTCTAGATAAGCACATCCCTCCCACCCTGTTATAGTCTGACGGTTTCTCTTCTCCCACCCCGTTATAGTCTGATGGTTTCTCTTCTCCCACCCCATTATAGTCTGATGGTTTCTTTTCTCCTATCCCGTTATAGTCTGATGGTTTCTTTTCTCCTATCCCGTTATAGTCTGATGGTTTCTTTTCTCCTATCCCGTTATAGTCTGATGGTTGCTCTTCTCCCACCCTGTTATAGTCTGACGGTTGCTCTTCTCCCACCCTGTTATAGTCTGATGGTTGCTCTTCTCCCACCCTGTTATAGTCTGATGGTTGCTCTTAGGACTGTTTTTGTAACGTGCTTGCCATTGTCCTTATTTTTCTGAAGAAAGTGACGTCATTTTGAAATCTTGCTCAGACTCTCACACATTTGTACTCACCGCAAAGGTCATGTGCTCTTTTAAAGAGAGGCATGTTGAGTGCATGTGCGTGTGCGTGTGTGTGTTCATGTACATGAGCAGGTGCACAAACACACATACACAGAAGTCACAGGTCGATGTTGGGAGTCGGCCTCAGCAGCCTCTGTCTTATTTCTTGAGACAGCGTCTCTCACTGAACCTGGAGCTCATAGACTCAGTTACACTGGGGGCCAGCAAGTCCCACTATTCCTGCCTCTGCCTCCCGAGTTCTAGGATGACAGACCTGTTACTACTGTGGGTTTAAAGGGTTCTGGGCAGAGTGGGAGGGTGTCAAATTTGGGCTTTCATGCTTGTGTGGCAAGCACTTTATCAAATGAGCCATCTCGCCAGACACGAGGATTGTTTTATTCATTCACCCATCCATCCATCCATCCATCCATCCATCCATCCATCCATCCATCCATCTATCCATTCTGGTTTTTGGAGACAGGGTTTCTCAGTGTAGCCCTGGCTGTCCTGGAACTTGCTCTGTAGACCAGGCTAGCCTTGAACTCCTGGAGATCCACCTGCCTCTGCCTTCTGAGTGCTGGAATTAAAGGTATATGTCATCACAGCCCAGCCAGGGTTGCTTTTTAAATGAACTTAAATGGGATCCTACTGGGTATGTTATGTTGCAGTTTTTAATCTCTCCCTTAATAGCAAGCGGTGTGGTGTTATCGTGGCACTCGGCCCACAGACAGGCCCCACTCGTTCCAAACACCAGTACGGTAGGGTTGTGTGTTTTATCATCAGGCCATGCATTTAGTTACTCCCCTCTTTGAGGGACAGCTACCTCCTTCCTAAACTACATGGTTAAAGGCATTTTGTTTCATTTTTCCCTCTCAAGGGTGGGATTGCACGCATGGCCGGCCAGCTCTCTGTAGCTGTGCTCCCTTCCCAGGCCCTTACAAATATTTCTGCTTCATGACAGCAGGGGTGGGAGGGTGGGGTGAGGGGGATTGTAACCGAGCGAGATCCAAGGGTTCTCATATGCCTTGGGTTTCCTCTCCTTCCTAGAAGGCTTTTATCAGGCACCTGAGGCCAAGACTTCATGAAGGTCAGTGGAACAGAGCAACTGCAGTCCTGCATGAGAGAGCCGGGCTCCCGGGGATCCGACCTGCTGGCTGTGCTGTGCGGCTGTGCTGTGCGTGTGGTCCTGTTCCTCAGGCCTTCTGCAAACACCTGGCTTTGTCGCAGGCTGAATAGGAAAGTCAGCCCCAAATTAGCACTAATGTGAGGGCAGTGAACTCTCTCTCTCTCGTGAGGCCCTTTGAGAAGCACAAAAGAACTTCTTCAGGGGCCAGGCTGTTCAGCCCAAACAGGTCTGACATGGAGACGCATGTCCAACAGGAACACCGAGGCCCCAGGAGACTCCACAGTGGCTCTTGGATAACCCCTCCCCCAACACACACGTGCACACATTCACACACACACACACACACACACACACACACACACACACACACACACACACACGGAGTGCTGAACCCAGTTCTGAGTCCTGGAGGGTCTGTGCCCCTAGGGCCACGGCAAGCCTCAGTGCCAGGAGCAGAGCCTTTGGCTGGTTACAGCTTCGACATTAGAAGGCCTGGGTTTACGCCTCACAGGCGGAAATACCCTAAGCCAAGTCCATTCCCCAGCTGGGCCTCAGACCTCCCATCCGGTCAGTGAGACGGTCATAGCCATGACGTCAGGAGTTAAGAAAGTTAACGGAAAGGGCTGTGGAGAGAGCTCAGCTGGTAAAGCAACTGCCACACAAGCAGGGGACCTAGTTTGGACCTCTAAGATCTGTACCTATAACCCCAGTGCCGAGGTAGAGAAGAGCAAATCTCTGGTGCTCATTGGCTGCCCAGCCTCCCAATGGGTGAGTTCCAGGGGTCGTGAGAGACTTGTATCTAAAATAATAATAATAATAATAATAAAGTTGGAGGGCACCTGGGAAAGACACCTCAGACTGCCACATACAAGTGCGTACATACATACATACAAAATGATCACATGCAGTGACCCTAGGCCTCTTTCTGGGATGGCGGGAAAGGGGCCTTTCTTGACCAGGCTGACTAAAACCACAGAGCCATCCCGCCCACCCCATATTGCTCCCTACCCCAACCCTGGGCACTTACCACCTTCTGACCCACTTCATACATTGCTCCCTGTCTCTAGCCATAAGCTACATGAGGACAGAGCTTGGAGCTTCCCTTCCTCACTATAACCCGAGTCCTATATGAGCCTGACACACAGTAGGCCCTCTTCCAGTGCTGACTGTTTATGGTGTATTATAGCACAGGCATCTGGCATGTTCTAAGCTTTGATGAAGAGCAACCACTGGGGACCACTGCAGCTGGCTTTCTCTTTATTCTCAGTGCAACTCCCAGGAACATGAAGACAAAGAGGTCAGGGTTGGGGATTTAGCTCAGTGGGTAGAGCGCTTGCCTAGGCAAGCGCAAAAGGCCCTGTTGATTCCCCAGCTCCAAAAAAGAAAAAAAAAAAAAAGACAAAGAGGTCCTGGCATACTGGACTGGGCCCGTGGAAGGTCCCCACCCTCCCCAGATGGCATAAGTCCAGAGAACGGTGCTCCCCAGTCTGATACTCCTCAGTTAAGGTAGAAGGCTGGCAGGCGTGCAGTGTCCAGGGAGTAGCCCACTGCATCTGGCCAGACATGTAGCAACCTGCAAATGCTGTGGCCCTGGCAACCTGGGTGAGGCACAGGGTTGGCCCGCCCCAGGGGTCTGAGCTGAGAACTGACTTGTCTGAGCCTGCTCACCCCTAATCTGACCACTAAATCAGGGAACTGACTGAACCCCGGCTTGTCCTAAGGGAGCTCAGAAGCACCTTGGCCTGAACACCGAGGTCTTGGACTTGGCCTAATAATGCTTATCCAACAAGGTGCTAAGCGCGAGGGCCTCTTGTGGATCTTAGAGGGTTTGTAACCACAGGCCGCCATCTCCCAGGCCACGACAAAGACTGTACTGTTTCCCAAGGGTCCATGGGGTGTCGGGTCCACGTGAGGAGCTCTGGTAGAGGGTGAGACACAGAGTCTGGGTCCTCATTCTGGAGCTTCTAATCTGACCCCAGGCGGAGGACATGAAACGTAGAGTTTCCAAAATTACAACTGGCAAGAGGCCCGGAAGGAAAAGTACAAAGGACTGTGGGTGCTTTTAATTGGACACTGAACTAGGCTGGGTGTTTTCTGAAGAGACGGCATGGAAGCTACGCAGGAAGGATCGTGGGCGTTAACCAAATTGAGGAGCCGGGGTTGTGGTGGGTGGAGGGGAATGGTGCCTCAGAAAGAGGGAATGGTATGTGCAAAGGCCCAGTGGCAGGCAGGTCTGATGTGCAATGCAACTTTATTGAAATCCTGCAACAACACCCCAAGAGGAAACATCTCATCTTGTTGATGAGGAAACTGGGGTTCTAGAAGGTTAGCCAAGCGCCTGGGATTCCACGGAGCCTGTGGGGGTTTCCTGAAGACTCACCCTTGAGTCATCCTGGTCCAAACACCAAGCTCATTTACCTGTAGAAAACATCCAGAAAGAGTCAGTGTTAATGAGGTTTTCTGGGGAGGAAGCTCATCGGGAGAGGTAGAGAAGGGAGGGGAGGAGAAGGAGGGGAGAGGGAAAGTAGAGGAGAGGAGGGGAGGGGAAGGCAGAGGAGAGGAGGGAAGGGGAGTAGAGAAGAGAAAAGAGAAAGGGAGGGGAGAGGAGAAGAGAGGGGAGGGGAAGGGAGGAGAAGGGAGGGGAAGGGAGGAGAGGGAATGGGAGATGAGAGGAGAGGGGAGGAGAGGGAATGGGAGGAGAAGGGAGCAGGAGAGAGGAGAGGTATCCTGTCTCTTTGAAGGTAGTTCTGAAATTCAGGCAACCTTTCCCTGACTCTCCTGGAAGTCAGCCCATCTGATACACCTCTCTTGAAATGAGTCACCATGGAACCCTGGCCAGATGTGCAGATAGGTAAATAAATAAGCCAACATGTGGCCTGGGCCCCTCCTCCTGGGGGAGAGAGCCCTGCAGAATCTGCAAACACAGGAAAAGAGCACCTCAGGACTCAGTGTCATCCAAGACCATTGCTTCTCTTTGCGGCATTGACTAAAGACAAGTCCATGGTGGCTGAGGTCTGATGAGCAGACAGAGAGGAATTCATGGGGAAGGCTTAAGCGAGGTTCAGTTCGACTGCTTCACAGCCATTTGCAAGCCCAGCTGTGGCTGTCCCCAGCCACAGCCTCAGTTTGATTTCTCATGCTGGAGAGCTATCAGCTCATTAGGAGGGACTGGGGTGACGCCCCCCTATACTTCTCAACAGGAACAGGATGACTGTGGCTGGTGTCTCTAGTCAATGTGTGACACCCAGTCACCCACCTGTCCCCAGGTAGCCACACCTAGCTGGGTAAGTGTTAGGTAACTTGACATGAACCACCCATCCGCATGGGTCATGCATGCAATTCCGCATTTGCCCCGGTGAGTCACTGTCCACGAGTGAGGACCTTGGGGTCCCAGTCTTGCCTGTTGTCCACCAGGGAGGCCGCACAGCAGCTCTCTGTGAGGGTATGTCCAACTAGCTTCAACAAGAAGCCTTCATTTGGGGGGAAAATCCTTTAAAAAAAAAAAAAAAAGATGGACTGAAACCTTTGAGCCCCAGAAGCAGCAAACTAGTTACCTTGCCCAAGGTCACATGACTAGCAGGGCGGACCCAGGTCTGGAACAGGGTGCGGGAGAGCTCTAGAGCACCCTCCCGCCCTCATGCTACTACATGTGTGTTAGTGTATGAGTGGAAGCCCTCACCCTTCACTGGGGAAGGTCAGCCATCCACTTCCTGTTGTTTTAAATCCAGGAATGTCCTCTGTCATCACAATGCTTTCCTTTTATATTCAACTAAAATCGAAATGATATCTTTTCAACTTTGTTGTAATTCTCAATATTTATCATAGGCCCTTCAAACATCCTAAGGGGTTGATACTCACCCAGAGTCCCTCGGATCTGAGTCAGTTTCTGGAGACATTGCTCTCAGACCGAGATACCTCATCACCCTTTTTGAGGGTGAGCAAGTGTGGGGTGTCTGCTGCAGGCACATGACACCGCCTTCAATAGTGGAGCTTCCAGCCTGGTGTGGCAGCACACATGCGTGGTTCTAGTTCTTGGGAGGCGGAGGCAGGAGGATTGCCGATTCAAGACCAGCCTGTGCTACCTAGCCAGTCTGAGGCCAGCCTGGCTATATAGGAGCCTAGTTCAAAAATCAAAGTTTACGAGGTAACACAGGCCTGTAATCCCCGCACTTGGGAGTTGAAGGTCTGCCTCTGCCACATTGGGAGTTCAAGGCTCGCCTGGGCTATATGTAACCCTTTCTCAAACAAACCAATAAGTCAAATAAAATAACTTGCCAGGTGTACTGGTGTACATCTTCAGTCCCAACGCTCAGGAAGCAGAGGCAGGTAGAGCTCTGTTAATTGCTGGCGAGCCTGGCCTAAAAGTTAGTTCTGGACTAACTGAAAAGGTACAGACTTTAAAAGCAAAACCTAAAACTATACAATGACATGGGAAGACATCAATGGTATAGAGACTTAAATAGAAAAAGAAAAACATTCAATCGTATACTGAGTGTGGCGTCAAGTATACTTTTGAAAATCTGTAGGAAGTACGTACCAAGTATTAACAATGGTTCTCTGGGTGCAGGCTATGGCAACCATATACCGTTAATTTTCAACCACAATAGTATAGGTGTCTGGAGAGGTCGCTCAGCAGTTAAGAGCACTGACTGCTCTTCCAGGGGACCAGAGTTTGGCTCCCAGCAACCACATCAGGTAGCTAATAACCAGCTATAACGCCAGCCTCAGGGGAATCCTGACTCTGGCTTCCCAGGAGAACTGTGCTCATATACTTATACCTACATGCGGATACAGATACGCATACATCTAATAGTAATAAAAAATTAAATATTAAAAAACAATAGTATACACCTTTCTGATGAAGAGCAATCTAATTCTAGACGGTTACCACAGTCCTCTCCTCGCCTAGCTGGTTGCTCTGATGACTTACGTCATCGATTGTCAGAGAGTTATTTACTGTAAGAGCTACTGATGGGTCAATCAAATCATCACAATAAAGCCAGGTATAGATCTGAGGACAGAAAGACTTAGAAATCTTGTGGTTTATCTACTGTCGGCCAGCAAGCTGAGACTTGGATCTGAAGTCGGATGGTTCCACAGCAGAGGCTGCCCACAATGACAGCAAACGCCCCCTTTTAGAGTAAAGATGGCCTTTTGAGGAGTGGCTCCTGTGCGCTGTGCCCAGTCGTCAGAGGGACAGAGGAAGAGCTGCCATGAACCAAGAGGACACGGGCTCTGCTTGCTTTGCCAGGAGGACTGGCAAGGAACTGCAGCCATGGGGAGAAAGGCTCCTACCCAGAGAAATGTGAACCCAAACCACAGCGAGATGCCGGGACACATTAGTCAGAAGCTTAACAAAGACTGACAACACCAAATGTTGACAAGGCTGTGGAGCAACTGGAAAGCTCACTCACGGTATGATACCTGGCGGTGGTATAATAAAATCATGCAACCACTTCGGGGAATAATTTATAAAAATGAAACAAATATACTTCTGACTCGTGACTCAGTCATTACACTACTAAATATTTGCCAAGGGGAAACGAAAACTTATTGTCATAAAGGCTTGTTTGCATAAGAGTGTTCATAACGCTATGTCATCGTAGCCCCAAACTGGAAACAGCCAGGGAAGGAGGGAGGACTGCAGGTGTGGGCCAGTGGTAGAGCATTTGCCTAGCATGTGCAAGGTCCTGGGTTTGATCACCAGCACACAGCGAGACACAGAAGGAGTATGTCTTTATTACAACATGGGCAAACTTCAAAAGCACTGTGTTGTGTAGGAGAAGCTTTGAACAAGAGTGCACACTGTTTCATTCTCTCTGCATTGAGTCTCAGGGCAGACTATCGATGACATAAGACATCAGAGCAACCGGCGGGGAGGGGAGGGGAACGTGGTGGCCGCCTGGAGTTAGATTGCTCTTCGTCTTGAGAGAGTTTGAGCCATACAAGTACACACAGTTACCAGAACTTGATAAATATGGACTTACATTAGTGATTCCAACATATATAAGGTTTAAGTCAAAGGATGAGAATACGGAACGTCTGTTTGCAGCTTTTGTCCTTTTGATGCAGATTTGTATGCAACACTGTGCACACAGGCCTCAGGGGACATGGATGGAGTCTGCAGTGTCTTTAAGATGAGGGGAAATAGCCACACTGATAGTCAGGAGAGGGAAAGCTTTACAGGAAGAAAGTCAGATGCTTCTGAATACTCACATAGGGTGGTAAATCCATTGAAGAAGACAACTGCCAGCTCTAGAATACACCACACACACAACACTACACACACACACACACACACACACACACACACACACACACACACAGATGCATACACACATACCACACACATGTGCACCCTATATACATGTACACTACATACATGGTATATACACACATACTACATACACATAAACTACACACAGAGAGACTACACACACACACAAACGCACACATGCACACTATGCATACACATTACATACATACTATACACACACTCAAATGCATACACATACTACACTTACACAGAATACATACACACACCACACACATGCACATGATACATTCACATTACACATACATTACATACATACTATACACACACACTCAAATGCATACACATACTACACTTACACAGAATACATACACACACCACACACATGCACATGATACATGCACATTACACATGCATTACACACAGACTATAGACACACAGACACATGCATGCACGCACACACACACAGCCATAGTACTAGTTCAATGGCCTTAAGAATATAGGGAGTAAAATGCTTTCAACACTATACGTTTGAAAGTCTGAGGCAAGAGAATTGGCTGGAGCACAGGCTAGCCTAGGTTACATCATGATTTCTAGCCCAGCCCAGCTAAAAAGTGAGATACACGCTATTACACCAAAGAAGTTAGGCACAGAAGAGCACTGTGTGTACACGCTTAATGAAAGGACACAACAGCTAGTGTCAGGATAGGGGCAGCTCCAAGGAGCGCTAGATGTCAGGGTTTCTGGGAAATTCTGCTTCTAGACCTACACATGGGTAGTGTTCACTTTGAAAAAAATGCAAAGTGGACATGATTTTCCACTGTGTATGTTATCATTCACATGTAATAAAAGAGACTTGCAGGTTACTGAGTCTTACTCCAGGCTGTTTGAGGTAACAGTTCACCATGGATCCTGACTTCGACCCTTCCCTCCTCTCTAGCACCCTTTCTCTCCCCTCAGTCAGGGTCGAGGCTACCAGGCTTCTGAAACATTCTCCCAGGTTCCTTAGGTGAAAGCCAAGGTTGTAGACCCTGGCTTGGAAATCAGAGAAATTTGGGTTCAAGTTTCTGATTTTGCTACTTACCAGCCATGTGATCTGAGACAAAAAGTCGCTATGGCACTGGTACAGCGTGGACACCTGCCTCTGATGGGGTGATGCCATGTTCCCATAAATCTGTGCCCACAGAGTACTTGGCTTGGAGCCCTCCATGCAGCTGATGCCTTCAGTGCAATGAAGTATTCTCAATACTACCTGCTCCCTTGTGTCAGCTGGCATGAAAGGCATTGGCACCCTCTGGGTACCTGTGGGCTGCTCAGTTGACCTTCACCTAACCTCTGACTTTCTGAGCCTCAGCCTTCTCGTCTACATAGTAGAATTACCATTCCTGCCTGTCAGGGCTGCTGTGGTACCAGGAGAACATAGACTCTGTCAGTCTGAAGACCCTCCTCTTTTAGAAGTTTCCAAAGTCTGCTAAGAGGGATGTTTAGCTTCAGATGAAGCCATGGTGTCATGCTGTGGATGGGTCCAGAACTGTGAGGTGTCATCGCAGCCTTTGTCACTCATCCGTGGAGACAGGCAGAGGAGCCCAGACCTCACAGCTTAACATCAGTTCCCGTTAAGTGGATGGTCACCCCTGATGGGTTACTTGATCCACCACTGATACCTGTCAAAAGCCAGATTTGACATTACAGGGTAAACTGAGGCAGGCAGCGAAAGGGGGTATGGCAATGGTGATTGGGGTCATGATAAAAGCAGCTGTCTGTGTACCCCACTCTCAGCAACAGGAGATTCACAGATTCAGCACTACTGACAGAATAAAACCTAATTATCTAGGGCTGGCAAGAGTGCCCAGTGAGAAACTCTGAGCTCTTTTAACTCCTAAGTGTGCACACATGTAGACAGACAGGTATACATTTGGTGGATGGGGCAAAGCCCCAACAGTCACACTTTATTTCTTCTCTCTGGCAATTTATACCTTCTTTGACAAAAGCTCTTTATTAAATTACCTCATAGATAAAATGTTACACAAAGAGGGAGTTACAAAAGGATGTCAATTGTTTGAAACAGTGTTTCATTCCGTAAGCTCATTATAAGTTCACAGTAACAGTTTCACATGGCCTTGCTTTATCACGGTGCATACCTGTGGCTTCATCCTTAGATCTGACCTAGGATGAATGTTTTTCCTTGATCACAAATCTGTCCCAAGTCTATTTCTCTTAGTGTGATTATGAGAGCTCATTGTATTCCTTATTATGCAGCCTTTATTTAACATTCTATGAGGGACGGACACATTCTATTCTTGATTCTAACTTTATTACATCTTCTGGCAAAACAACTAAAACCATCTCCTTAAATTTTCTTTCTGAAATTATTTGAATCAAATCAGGAATTCTATAAAGTAATTAATTCATTTAAACAGCATCAATTCATGAAAGTTTATCTTTATGTTGATTTCTAGAAAATCTGCCCAATAGCATGATCTGATGCCCAAGAATCATTAGGCTACATAATAGTGGCAGGTACAGCATATCAGCAGTGAGAAGCAATCCTGGGATGAAATCTCTGGGACCTTGCCTTTCCAGAGTGCACCATCACAGCCATGCAAAACACTGGGCCATCTCCTGGAAAGTCACTCGATTGACACAGCCTTTCCTAGATGGCTTCTGTCACCTACCCCCACAAAATCTCTATTATGTCACAAATACTGCTTCCGATGCCAGCAGGACCGGAGCTTTCTGAGGTCTGGACTGGGATCCAAGAGCTTTGTGCCCAGAGCTAAAAATAGGCCTCAGGTCTCCAGAGGAGCTGGCCAGCCCAGTCATTAAGATGGACTCCCTTCTGATAGGCAAGGACAATTCTCTTTTCCCTGCCACCCTGACAGGACCCTGGGCAGCTTTCCTGGGGCAGCCAGTCAGTCATTCTAGTGAAAAGTCTGTGCCTGTCATCAGTCCTCAAATGGAAACCCTTGACTCCAGTCTGGCACCCCTCATGTAGGCAATCAGGCCAACTCATGCCAAGAGCAAAAAACCAAGTAGTCTCTTGTTACGTGTGCACTGGGGGCAGGGGGAGGTCAGTAACCAAGGGGTATTGCTGGGGACCATGCCAGAGAACAGGCATATTTTCCCACCATATATTATCCTCCATCCCTTTCGCTGATGGAGAGACCGAGGGTTAGAGACTCTTAGCTGCTTGTCACAGCACAGGGCAGGAACCCACGCAGGTGACCCCGCCACTCCCTTTCTTTCTTTCACCCAGTCACCACAGGTTGACACCTGCATTTATCAAGCAAGCATGGCAGACATGAGCAGTGCAAGATGACCATCATGGCCTTCAAACCCCCAGAACTACCTGTGTGTTGATATCACACTCATTCCTTATGGAAGAGGGAACTGAACACCTTTGGCGGCTGCAGTTGGCCCTCTTTGATGGTTAATATTGTCAACTACACCGGATCTAGAATTGGCAAGGCCATGAGCCTCGGGCACACCTGTGAGAGATTCTCTGGGTTATGTGAACTGAGTTGGGAAGACTCATCCCAAATGTGGGTCACACCTGCACGGGCCAGGCCCTAGACTGGATTAAAGGGGGAGGGTTAGGGTCTTGGACTGGATTAAAGGGGAGGGTTAGGGCCTTGGACTGGATTAAAGGGGAGGGTTAGGGCCTTGGACTGATTAAAGGGGGAGGGTTAGGGCCTTGGACTGGATTAAAGGGGGAGGGTTAGGACCCTGGACTGGATTAAAGGGGGAGGGTTAGGACCCTGGACTGGATTAAAGGGGGAGGGTTAGGGTCTTGGACTGGATTAAAGGGGGAGGGTTAGGGGCCTGGACTGGATTAAAGGGGGAAGGTTAGGGCCCTGGACTGGATTAAAGGGGGAAGGGTTAGGACCCTGCACTGGATTAAAGGGGGAGGGTTAGGGCCCTAGACTGGATTAAAGGGGGAGGGTTAGGGCCTTGGACTGGATTAAAGGGGAGGGTTAGGGGCATTGAGACAACTTAGTAGTGAGGGTACCTGCTGCTAAACTTGACAGCCTGGGTCCAATCCCCTAGGACCTACATGATGGGAAAGAACTGGTTCCAACAAGTTGTTCTCTGAACTTTCCATACACATGCTGTGACATGTACCCACATACAGACAACACACACACACACACACACACACACACACACACAGAGGCATGCCTGTATGCATAGCACATACACATACCCCACCCCCTTACACACTCTGACTAACAAGTTTATATACCACAAACACCCCATATATGCATATACACCCCCACCCCCCACACCCCCACACAAATATAAGTTGTTTTAAGAAAGGAGGAAGCTATAAGTGTCAGCATTCATCTCTCCTTTTGATGGCAGAGGACAGGAAATGCAGCCAACTGCCTCAGGTGCGGGACACCACACCCTCCCCACCATGATGGACCCTGAGCTGTATTAAAATACCTGTAAGTCCTTTTATCTGGTATTTTGTCCCAGCACCTTTGGGACTCCCCCCCCCCCGAAAAGGGGCTGATTTTCTCCATTTCTTTCTCTTTTCTATTTTTAATCTGAGACAAGGCTTCCCACTGTAAACCAGGCCGGTCTGGAGTTTGCTGTTTAGCCTAGGCTGGCCTTGAACTCACAGAAATCCTCCTGCCTCCACCTCCCAATTGTTGTGATTTCAGGGGCGATCCCTGCCTGAGCTGAGCATAAGCCACCGAGCCCTGTGGGACGCATCTTTGTCTTTCTCAGTAGAGGCAGACTTTGGGACAGCGCCTTCACACTAAAACCTCGTCCACCCTCCACAACCAGTGTAAATCTTCCCATTCTCAACAGGTTCGGGGTCACTCAGATTCCTGTCAAACCCCGGGCACTTGTCTCAGTGTCCCACCCTGGCATGGGAGGCACCAGTTGCTTTGAGTCCAGACTCTACTGAAAATCAGAGCTACCTGGTCTGGCTGAAACAGTGAAATATCAAGGGAAGTGTCTTTGAGTCGAAATGAGGGTGTAACTGGCCCAGATTCCTCATTCTTTGGGGCTGGACCACAGGGTATCTGAGCCAGCTTGCCTGGGATCAGATCCCAGCTTTTGCACTGATTAGCTGTGTGACTTCAGGCAAGGAGCCCGGCTTCTTTCTCTGTGCTCATTCATCCTTCAAAGGGCAGTGGTTGACGAGGCCGGCCTATCAGCACCCGTCTCTGGGTTAGCAGGATTATACCAGCTGACGTGCAAGGTGTGCAAGGTGCCTAGAGCAGATGCTGGCTCTGCATACATTACCGAAGTACCTGCGATTCCATGCCAGCGTTGGGCAATGTCTCCAAGGCGCTTTTAGCTTGGCTGCAAGCACACATATCTTTGCTGAGTTGCGATCCGATGCTATAGCCTGGCTTTTATAGATGGTGGGTGTGACAAGCAGCTACCTGAGGACGTGTCATTGTCGCCGGAGAAGCTGAGGATATTGTTCGCCATGTTACACAATACTCCTTATCTCTGGATTCCCTGTGCCCTACTCCTGGAGCTGACATCAGAAAGATCATGTCTCCCTGACCGGCATATATACTCTGGGATCTACTCAAGTCCCCTGTGACCATCAGGGACTTGGAAAGGGAACAAAGTGAACACTAGCCCAAGTCCCCTAAGCCTTCTCTTCCCTCGTTGATGGCTTTCTTCATTTAAAACAGTCATTTTAAACTAGTATGGAATACATGCTTTTAATCCCAGGGTCAGGAAGCCGAGGCAGAAGGAGGATGTGTTCAAGGCCAGCCTGGGCTATTTGAAGCCAGCCTGGGCTACACAGTGACAACCTGTCTTTAAAAACAAAGCAAGGGGTTGGGAATTTAGCTCAGTGGTAGAGCGCTTGCCTAGCAAGCACAAGGCCCTGGGTTCGGTCCCCAGCTCTGAAAAAAAGAAAAAAGAAAAAAAAAAAAGAAACAAAACAAAACAAAACACCTTTAAAACTATACATTCAAACCTCACCTTTTTAAATGCAGAGAGTTTCCCAGGGGGAGGGATAGGGAAAGGGTGATGGATGGGTAACTCTTACAGTCAGACAACAACAGGAAATTCCGGGGTGCTATTGCATAGAGAGAGGCTCTAGATAAGGATAACATAGCGTACATTTCATAAAGCTAAAAGACTTTGGGAGTTTCGCCATCAAGAGACGGTAGCTTCTGGGAGAAGGTGTCTAACCTGATGTAGTCTTTATCCGATGTAATGATGTTTGCACATCGGAACAGGACACAAGACCTCGTTCATATGTGTAAAGTTGTCTTTTGAGTTACTCTTTTAAAAAGAAAAATCGCTGCCTAACCTGGTGCCTTAGACTTACAATACTAGTTCTTCAGGAGGCTGAGGTCATGAGTCCAAGGCCAGCCAAGGCTACTGAGTGAGTTCAAGACCAGCCTGGACAGTTTAGTATGCCCCTACCTCAGTGCAAGGAGGAAAAGGAGGCCGGGATAGAGCTCAGGGGTAGACAGCTTGCATAGCACTTACAAGCTGTGTTCAAGCCCCAATACTACCGGGAAATAGAGAATAAGCTGTCATGTCACATGGATTTGTTTTTATTTTAAAACACGTGTATCTTGATTGCTTTTTAAAAAATTAAACATTTTATTTACCTCTGTAGATTTTTGGGTATGTATCTCTGTGTGCGTTTTTGTGAGTACATGTATATACATATGCTTTTTAAAAAACTAACATTTAGTGTGTGTCTACTTAGGACCTCTCAGGCTTGGCAGCAAGTGCCTTTCACCACTGAGCCATCTTGCTGACTCACACATACTTTTATTTAGAGCAAGTGCTGAGTCGGGACGGGAGCTAGGAGCCTCATACATGACCAGCTGACAAGCTCCATCATGCGTATCCTTTGGGAAATAAAATTTCAGAAAAGGGGAATTATGTTGTTTTGCTTGACGTAAAATTGCAATTACAAAATGTGCAATTTTTTTTTAGCAAAAGCCATTTGCGCAAGATAATGGGCTTTGATTACATTTCCATGCTCATATAAAGTATTTTTGATCTATGACACTGGTTTCTTTTTAAAGTAAGTTTTATTTTAGAGAGAAATGTGCATCCAAGTGCAGGTGGTCAAGAGACCAGAAGAGGGCGCCAGATCCCCTGTTGCTGGAATTACATGCTCTTGTGACCTGCCCAACATGGGTGCTGGGAACTGAACCCTGGTCCTCTGCTAGAGCAACAAGTACTCTTAACCTCTAAGACATCTCTCCATCCTTAACAAAACAACTTGTATTGTTATTGGCACCATTTTGAAACTCACCTCTTCCCGCAGGTGCTGAAAACCTTATAATGGTAATAATAGTAACTTCATTTATTTAGCAAAATTCTGTGGTATGCTCAGAGGTTTTTTAGGTTTTTTTTCCTATGCACCAAGAACGAATATGTGAACAAAATGAACTCCTCTTAAAGGAGCCGTCAAGCCCCGTAAATCACTACAAATGACCATTTCCCAGCTGCAGAGAAAACAATGCACTGGGCTGAGGTCACAGGAGAAAGTGCGGTTGTGAAGCCTTCTCTGAAGTGTTGGCTCTGAGACATGAATATTGAGACTGGAATGGCTTTGGCTGGATCCGGGCAGAAATAACAGCAAGTGCAAAGGCCCTGAGGTTGCAGGAAAAGTTTAAGGACGGCTGTAGGCTGAAATTTTTAAAACCCGCTTTAATATGTGTTCTTAAACGCTTCAACCTCCCTTCTAGCCCACCACCCACCAGAGGTCGTGGAAAGGAAAGGTTAATAGACCAAGTAGGATGTGCACCTGCTTAGAAATGGCTCTCTGGGGAGAATGCAATCTGCGTTGTCAGGATATCAGCAGTTCAGTTCCCAGGAACCAGCAGCAGTAGTTCCATTCATTTTCGAGCAACCGTTTATCAACCAGCAATGACAGCTCAGTCCAAGAGAAACCTTCAGGCTCTGCCAATCAATCCACCTCTGCAAAGGCACCAAGAAGCTACGGGAATACCATAAAGTTTTTTGGTGCATTTCTTCCTACGAAGTCAGGACAAACAACGGTCAGTAAAGAAAGGCAAACCAGTAGCAGCGTCAGCAAATACCAACGTCAGCAAAGCCCGACAAAGATTGGCCAGGTGAACCAATACCACACATCGTCATCCACTGTCTGTTGGGTTGTACATCGAACACGGTGATGCTGCTGGAGCCTGGCTGGGGGTCAGGCTCTGCAGCTGTTAGAGGTGGTTGGGTTTTGTTTCAAGTGTCAATTTCTGGCTTTCCCTTTAGGAAGAGTCCCAGTGCGAGCTGAGTGGAGAGGAAGTGGATGAGGGAAGGAACAAAAGAAAGGGACAGCGGCAAAAACCTAGGTGGCCAGCAGGAGGACTGCCATAGAGCCACATGGATTCAGACTTGGGTTTGAAGTGAGATGTACCAGAACTGAGGTGCTGGCCTGACATCCCAGCCGCTCAGGAGGCTGAGGTAGGAGGAGCCTGGGTTACAGAGTTAGCTCAAGGCTGGGCTGAGCAATCATTCCTCAAACTATGAGAAGGGCTGGGCACAGCTTGTTGGTAAAGCTGCCCCTTAGCATGTGCAGGACTCCAGGTTAGAGCCTCAGCATAACAAAGGAAGGAGCAAACACAGCCAGCTACACTGAAAAGTAAGAGGCAGGGTTCACCGTCAGCTCTGAGGCTTTTCATAAAATCGACAGTCAGGGGCCATCCAGACCGCTCAGCGTATAAAGTCACTAGCCTCCTAAGCTGGCATCTGCCTGCAAGATGA
The DNA here is from genome assembly GCF_011064425.1 of Rattus rattus. Lineage (NCBI taxonomy): Eukaryota > Metazoa > Chordata > Mammalia > Rodentia > Muridae > Rattus > Rattus rattus. Next base: position 22,611,932 of record NC_046154.1, on the reverse strand, counting down.
GTGACTTCCATAAGCTGTCCTGTGACTTCCACATGTGTGCTATGTGGTATGTATGTGTGCATACACACATATACATACATACATACATACTTACTCAGATGCACACACATATACATGATACATATACACATATGCACATGCATTCATACACATATATTCACACATATATACACACATATGCACACATGCACACACATGTATACATACATACATATACACAGGCACACACATGTATACATACATACATATACACAGGCACACATATACACACACATACATTATACACATATGCACATACAAACACACAAATGCACACACACACACACACACATTAGATAAGTAAGTCAAAAGCGAAGATCATTACCTTCTGACTTCCTAATAACACTCAGTGCTGACCTAAGTCATTTGCAAGTCCCCAATTCCCCAAAGCAATGCTTTGTTCTATGTTGTTGAACCTGCCAGAAGGGCTTCCCAAAGCCACTGGGATTTGAATTCAGGTCCCCAACCCTGACCCCACACTCAGGCTTGGAACCACGGCTCATAAATCCTTTCTAGCTGTAGCCAGCAGAAGCCCAGTTCACTAGCTGCTAATTGCTTTGATGATCGTTGATAACTCTAATACTCTCAGCCCCTACTTGCTGAGTGCTTCCTACAGGCTGGGTCTCCTACAAATGCCATCAAGGTGTGTATGGGTGGGGTCCACTCCCACTGTCTTCCCTCCCTGGGTCTCCGCCCTTCCTCCTGGGTTGTCTACCTGGAGCCCAGATGGCGTCAGCCCTGCCTGGTGGGTAAGCATGGCAGGCCTTTGCTGCGTGCTCATTACGAGCAGTGGCTTTTGACCCATTTCCTGGGTCAAATCCATCCTCAAGTCCTCGCCCTCGTGTCAGAATTTGACAGCGAAATTTGACCAAGGCCTGCCTCAGGGTGGGGCAGTGGGTGCTGGAGAGGGAACAGGGCGTGAAAAGGCTTAAGTGTGAATTGGTCTTTGGTCTCTGCTTCCTGGAGATGGAGAAATCTGTTTCGTTGGCATGGATTCTGTTGCTGCCAGGATCCACCGTCCTGTCCACTTGTGATGATCCCCAAGGCTTGGTGTCACAGGCTGTGTCCACCTCTCTTTCTCAGTTACCAGCCAACTCTAACTCCAGTGACAGGAACCAAGGCTATTAGAGAGAAAAGTTTGATATGCAGAAACCTAACATGGATTCTTTCATTTCTGCTTTCAATGAACCCATCTATCATCCATCTTCCGTCCATCCTTCTATCTGTGTTCCTCCATCCTTCCCTGTGTCCAACCATCATTTCATGCCTACCTATCCTTCCATACATGCATATTCTATCATCTATCTATCTATCTATCTATCTATCTATCTATCTATCTATCCACTCACCTATCCATCCATCCATCCATCTATCCATCCATATCTATCTATCTATCTATCTATCTATCTATCTATCTATCTATCTATCCACTCATCCATCCATCCATCTATCATCCATATATCTCTATCTCTCTCTCTATCTATCTATCCATCCACTCACCCATCCATCCATCCATCCATCTATCCATCCATATCTATCTATCTATCTATCTATCTATCTATCTATCTATCTATCTATCCACCATGAACCCATCTATCAGTCCATTCATTCACCCACCCACCCACTAGTGTATCTACCCACCTATCCATCCATTCACTCAATCACCCATGCACCTATCCATTTACTCTCTGGTGCATCCACTTTCCTACCCACCTGCCCTACCAACCACACATCTATTCATCCACCCACCACTGATGACTCCATTTCTCTGCCCAGCCAGCCAGCCAGCCAGCCAGCCAGCCAGCCAGCCCACAAAGAACTATGCCCAAAGCACACCCATGCATGCTCGGGCCTATCTGAAATACAGAAGAAGCATGGGCTCTGCTCTCAGGGAGTACGCAGAAATCGTCATCAAACTGATAATTCCATCGATATTGAGGGCCATTTCTCAGAGACCCAATAAGCTAAGCTAAGAAACCTCTGCTGAATTAGACACAGCAGTTTGGGCCCTGGAGACTCATGTCTCAGCTCAGGTCTTCATTCTGTTAAACTACTGTCCGCAGGCCGATCATTACTCCAAACTTAGATTTCAAAGAGTTACTTATGTTTGCAATTGTGAGAGTTAAAGGACATGTGAATGGAGGAATGGAGGCGCCGTGCCTGGCATGTAGGAAACAAATAATTATTATTGGCTTATTTTTTTAACTTCCTTTTTCTTTATATTTTCTAGAAAGATCCTGGGCGACTACGAACCAGCACCCAATGGGAAGGGGCTTAGAGGGTAGAGAGCAGAATGCCACGGTAGCGTTGCTAGATGCTATAAAATGCTTTCATTTTTGCATTCTGTTTGTCTCTTTCTACCCGGAAAGGAGGTTTTATCATTCCTTCATTTCTCAGCTGAGGAGAGAGAGGCAGAAGAAGTAAGGCAGCCTGCTGAGCCACCATAGCTACGAAGTGGCCACACTGGGGTTCTGTCTGTTTGTTTTCTTACCCAACTGCCTAGCCCAGGCTCAAACCCCACACTACAATGTGTACGGCTTCAAGGGCAAGAAAAGAGATGCGTAAAGGACCCAGAACATTCTGGAAGCCCAGAGATTGAGTTGCTTTGGATTTCTTTTTCTTTCTTTTTTTCTTTTTAAATTTCTGGCTGTCCTGGAAATTCACTATGTAGACCAGGCTGGCCTTGAACTCAGAGATCCACCTGCCTCTGCCTCTCAAGTACTGGGATTAAAAGCATGTGCCACTACTACCTGGCTTGCCTTGGATTCTTTAAAGATGTGAATGTTTAAGCTCTACTTGGAAGGAGAGATTCTAGAATATGATCTCACAGAAACTGCAGGGGCACAGTCCTGCAAGAGAGGAGCGTTCGGGAAAAGAAAAAGTAACACAGTAGATTTGGGAGTAAGTTCCGAATCTAACCACTTATGAAATCAGATCATTTTAGCCTAAACCTGTCATCTCAGAGATGACAAGACCGAGATCCTAAGAGAGACTGGGGCATTAAAAAAAGATTGATTTATTTTTATTTTATGTATATGAGTATTTTGCCTGCATATATGTCTGTGCACATACATGTGCTCAAGCCCAGGTAGGTCAGAAGAGCGCATTGGATTGTTTGAAACTAGAGTTACAAATGATTTTTAGCCACCATGTGGGTGCTAAGACTAGTACCCCGGTTCTCTACAAGAGCAGCCGGTTCTCTTAGTGTCTGAGTCATCTCTCCAGACCCTGTGTTCATCCTTTGTTCAATACTATCTTAGGGGTTTACTGCTGTGAACAGACACCATGACCAAGGCAACTCTTATAAGGACAATGCTTAATTGGGGCTGGCTTACAGGGTCAGAGGTTCAGTCCAGTATCAAGACAGGAGCATGGAGGGGGCCCAGGCAGATGTGGGGCTGGAGGAGCTGAGAGTAAAGGAGAAGACTGAATCTCTCTGGCAGCTAGGAGGGTTTCAAAGCCCACCCCTATGGTGACACACTTCCCCCAACAAGGCCACACCCACTCCAACAAGGCCACACCTCCTAAGAATGCCACTCCCTGGACCAAGCCTATTCAAACCACCACAAATACCACGTACCAGGTTCCATCTACGAATCAAGCATCATAACGAATTTAGTGAGTGATCCAGGTGAGGGCCTTACTATAAGCAACTAAAAAATGCACAAGCACCTCCCTGGCAATGGGCAAAAGCATTTACCTGGTTGTTGGTGGTGTTGTTCTTGTATCCGTCAGGGGTAGACCAGATGTCTGTCTTTTGTTCATCCTAGCTTGATGCCTGGCTTGGTGGCCAAAATTGTTGTATGCCTAGGACCCATAAAAAATCAAATCAAATCAAATCCAGGCAGCACCGTGTGGGAGGTGGGGAAGACAGACAAAGACCTGCGTTCAGCCATGCCAGGAGGTGCAGGCTGGGAAAGATGCTCACAGACCTGCCCTTTGACCCACAGTGCAAGTGGGCCCCACCTACAACCACAGAGGGTAGCTTCCGAGGAGGAAGACAGACCGGCAGACCTCCAGGCCACTCGCAGACCTGCCCTCCTGGGAGGCACAGGTGGCCGTAGACACCCACTGGCCACCATGCTGCAGTACAGGGGATGTCACCCAGGGGCCTGCCAGCCACACGGCCAGCTGCAGCAGAAGCCGCTACAATGTACAAGCGTGTGGTGGACACATGGGAGAGAAAGAGAAGAGAAGCATTTTGAACGTTATTAAGAGAGATGGAACTGGAGACTGGAGGGTAGAGAGGAGTAGCATGGGGGAGACACCAGTCCTGCCACCTCAGGTCATGGTGAGGTCCCAACCCAAGCTGCCACTGAGGGCCATGCCTGGGTCCATGACGTCACAGCGGCAGGGGTTGTTGGTGTTGCTGACTGTGGTTCATGTTACCATTAGAGAACAGGGACCACGTGGATGTGCAGGGGCTGTGCAGAACTGGCCCCTCCCCTCACTGGCTGCAGCATTTGGGAGCGCAGTGGAGTGCACCCTGGTGAGGGGGTGTGGGTGACCTGGCCCTGAGGGCTTGAGTGTGGGAGAGCTTACCCTGACTCTCGTCCATTGTGGTCTTGAGCACAGGAGCTCTGGTCCTGCCTCTCACCAGCTGCAGAACCTGAAAGAGTGGGCCCTGCTCCTGGCCTGGACACCACAGTAGAGCTGACCCTGGTGGTGAGGCACAGGTGAGGTCTTCCCAAGGGTGAAAGACAGGAGAGCTGGCCCCATGCCACTGGTCTGCCATGAGGTAGCGTGGGTGAGGGATGACACTCTCCCATCCCCATAGGTGCCCCTGTGGTATTTAGAAGAACTGGCCTCCAGGGCGCGAGAGGCTAGTCCTGCCCGCTCTCTGGCTGGAGAACTTGGGAGAGAGGTAGCCCTGAACCTCACCTGGGCAACACAGTGGAGCTGGCTCTGAAGATGTGGGTGTAGGTGAGAAGCCCCAGAAACTTGAGAGCAGGAGAGGCAACCCTGCCTCCTGCTGATGGCAGCATTGGGTGGCCTAGCCCCAGCAGTGCTGTAGAGCTCGCCCTGGTGGTATGGAGAAGGGAGAGCCAGGGGGCTGACCAGCTCAGCTACCGGCCAGGCCCAGATCCAGGGCACTAAGTTGGCCCATCCCAAAATCTGTATCATCTGTGAATGGTTGGGTTTAGAGAAAGGGCCACTCCCACTGATCCAAAGCTGCAGGATCTCCATGACACAGGGCAACAACAGGATAACAGGGAGGAGTCCCAGTGAGGATTCGATATTTATGGTGTCACAGAAGCCAGAGACTTGGAACCAGACCAATGACTCACGGCAAGGAACATCTGCAAGTAAAGATGTGTGGACAGAGGGACACGCGGTGGGACACACTGTGACACACTACAGCTTCCACGATGCGATGTTTTCTATGCTCTGGCTTTTGTTTTGCTATTTTTGTTTGTGTGACCTTTATTTTGGAGGGAGGTTGCAAGAGCCAAGGGGATGGGGAGATGAGTGGGATTGGGGTGCATGATGTGAAACTCACAAAGAATCAATAAAAACGTTTTTTTTTTTTTTTTTTTTTTTTTTTTTTTTTTTTCAGGGCTGGGACCGAACCCAGGACCTTGCGCTTCCTAGGTAAGCGCTCTACCACTGAGCCAAATCCCCAACCCCACGTTTTTTTTTTTTTTTAATTATAAAAAATAAGGAGCTGGAGAGATGGTTCAGAGGTTAAGAGCACTGACTGCTCTTCCAGAGGTCCTGAGTTCAATTCCCAGCAACCACATGGTGGCTCACAACCATCTGTAATGGGATCCGATGCCCTCTTCTAGTGTGTCTGAGGACAGCTACAGTGTACCTATATAGAATAAATAAATAAATCTTTTAAAAAATTATAAAAAATAAAAACCAAGAAATATATATAAGCAAGAGAAGGCAAGGTTGTGCTGAAGCCAGGGTGCCTGTCTTGCACTCACTGTTGCCTTGGGAACAAGATTGACTGGCTACTGAGGACTCTTCATCCCCTGAGAGTGAAACATCCCATGTTTCTAAGGTGTTGATTTAATGAACATGTAAGCTGCTCTCGGGTATTTCCTTCCAAACCTCATGGAGCTCTTGGGGTTCGAAAGTAGGGTGGGGCAGGAGCGAGGTGGAGGGGTGGGGGTGTGCGGTGAGGGGTAGAGGGCGGAGGGGTGGAGGGGCGGTGGGGCAGGGTTGGATGTAGAAAGCCTGAGAGAGGGTTGGACTGAGAGATAAACAGGAGCTTCCATCATCCCAAAGGCTGAACCCTGCTGGAGATAGGAAGCTGTGTGCTTCCCACTGCTCAATTTGCATTTCCCTGGTTCCTAAGGAGGTGACACATTCTGTCCCTGGTTTCCTGGCTGTTTGGGTTTCCTGTGGGTGAGGTGCTTGCTCATGGCCTTCATTTTTCTTTTCTTTTCTTTTCTTTTTTTTTCCCCTGTGACTTCCTCCTCATTTCACACACGAAGAAACTACGGTTTTGTTTTGGTTTTGTTTTTTTTTTTTTAAAGTGATTTGCATACAGTGAAGGAACTGATTTACATGCGAGGCAGAAAACCCTGTTAGCTATCGACAGTCCTTGCTCAAGGCCTGGTGGAGTGAGTTTAAATGAACAGAAGAGACACCTCGCCAGATGTCAGGAGGAGCATGCGCTCCAGAGTCAAAAGGAGCATGCGCTCCTGAGTCAGTGGTCTACAGTTGCTACTGCAGTGGCAAACCTGCCCTGTCCCGTGTACATATGTGATGTGAGCAGGCCCTGGGCTCCTCCAAGCCTGGCTACCCTTGCAGGAGAGGAAGCCTATCCCAGGGAAATGGGAATACTGAGCTAGCAGTGGGGTTTGCTCAGCAATGCTCTATTTCCCCTCTCTCCCTCGCTACCCACGTGACTGTGGGCTCCAAATCAAGTGGCACGGGGGTTGCCAGGACTTCAGTGTATCTCCCCACGGACCATACAATGGAAAGTTGGTCCCCATTGCAAAAGTTTTGGGAGCTCATAAAAGGTGATTGGGTCACAGACTAACGTAGTTGTTGTGAAACTAGGTTAGTTGTGGCAGGGGTGGATTGGTTTTCTCTCCCTCTTTCTGCCCGTGTGGCAGATGCTGTCTACTTTATGAGAAGACCCTCACCAAACCGGAAGGTGGTGGTGTTCATCTTTAATCCCAGCACTCAGGGTTGGGGCAGGAGGATCTCTGTGAGTTCCAGGACAGCCAGGGCTGCACAGAAGACCGTCACCAGATTCAGGTTCTACCTCTCAGCCTCCAGCCTGTAAGGAATAGATTTATTTTCTTCAGTAATCCCAGCCTCATACACCTTATCACAGCCACGCGAACGGATCCCGGAGAGGCTGGATAGTCCTCTAGATTTCTCGATCCTGATGCTCAGCGGGGGGCCAGTGTTAACCTTACCAGGTGGACGAGACTTTGCAGGGGTAATTAGGTCAGAGACCTTGAGGTGAGAGGTCATCAGTCAGAGAGCTGTGATCATGGGAGGGAGGCAAGGTCAAAGGTGAGGAGGTACAGGAGGGACTCCCTGACGATTAGGTTGGAGAGCCACACCTTGGTGACTGGGGGAGGCCTGCGATTCAAGGGATGGTGACCACCTCTGGAAGGTGGAGAAGGGGAGTGAGAGATTCTCTCCTGCGTCTTCGGAAGGATAGGGGCGCTGCTGGAATTGGCCCTGCAAAATATATTTTGGACTTCTGACCCCTGAACTGTAAGAGAGTTGGACTTGGGTTCTGTCTGCTGTGCTGAGGAAGCTCAGGGTCTCCGCGTGCTCCATAAACCCTAAGCTCCTTAGCATTGTGTTGGGCTGCTAAAGGGGGTAATTCTCACCACACTGGTGGGAAATCAATATGGCAGCACCTCAGAAGGGCTAAGTCTTCTAAAGAGAGGCAAACCATGATAGTGAAGAAATAACAACAGCCCCTACTTTGTGTTGCCTTCAACAGCCTCTAGCATTCATATCGCACTAAGTAGTCAGAACTCTAGTTCTAAATGATCTGTTTCAGTGTCCCACGGTAGGCCGGAGAGACCACTCAGAGGCTAAGAGCATTAGGTGCTTTCGTAGAGGACCAGTTTGGTTCCCAGCACCCACACTGGGACAGCTCACAACTACTTGAAACTTTAGCCACAGAGCATCTGACACCCTCTTCTGGCCTCTGTGGGTACTACACACACACACACACACACACACACACACACACACACACACACACACACACACACACACACACACACCCACACACACCCTCTTCTGGCCTCTGTGGGTAACACACACACACACACACACACACCCCTCTTCTGGCCTCTGTGGGTACCACACACACACACACACACACACACACACACACACACACACACCCCCTTCTGGCTTTTCTGGGTAACACACACACAGATACCCTCTTCTGGCCTCTGTGGGTAACACACACACACACAGACACCCCTTCTGGCCTCTGAGGGTACCACACACACACACACACACACACACACACACACACACCCTCTTCTGGCTTTTCTGGGCAACACACACACAGATACCCTCTTCTGGCCTCTGTGGGTACTACACACACACACACACACACACACACACACACACACACACAGACACCCCTCTTCTGGCCTCTGAGGGTACTACACACACACACACACACACACACACACACGATATATACATCCACACAGACACATCTGCACACATAAATACTAGCCAAGGGAAGCACAACCCATCATCCTGCTTGGCAGCTGAGAACAACCAACGGGGACCCAAACGGTGTGGGACATTTAGCTATATTTTATGTCCTCAGAGGGGCTGGTACTTGAATCCAGGGCCACTTGTGACAACTCGTCATGGTTCTCCTGAAGGAGAGGTTGGTGGCGTGAGTAGAGGACAGACGTGGAGGTTTGAGAGCTGGCAGGTCTCTGGGATGTGTGATCACCAGCCATTGACCCGCACCTTGTATTTCTCTAAAGCAGGGGAGACCCACAAAGGCTCCTTGAAGAGCCAAGGCGCTGTGGCATCTTGGAGACCTGAGCGAGATCACCACGCTACAAAACCCCTGGGACTATAATGGAGATCTGGTGTCATGAGTTCAGTATAACCTTTCTCCTCAGAGGTCCATGTTGAAATACAGGCTTCACCATGAGTTACTAAGAGGTGGGACTAAGCAGGAGCTTTCAAAGGTGATTAAGACTCATTAGCATCCACTCAGGCCATTAATGAACCAACGAATCAATAGTCTAATGGATTAATGGTTTATCTAGAGAATGATCTCTCCACAGCCAAGGTCTCCCAGACACTGCCTGTTGACATCTGATACCCTGGGCCACCTGGGGACTTTACTGGGTATTTTCAGGGAAGCCGTCCCTAGATATGGACCCACAGCTTTGGACCAGAACCAGAAGCCAAGTTAAGCCTCTTTTTAATAACTTTCCCGCGTGGGATGGTTGGGCACACCTTTCATTTCAGCACTTGGGAGGCAAGGAAAGGCGGATCTCTTGAGTTTGAGGCCAGCCTGGTCTACACAGTGAGTTCCAGGACACCCAGGATGACATTGTGAGATCCTGTCTCAAATTAAAAGCTCATCTAGTCAATACTATTGTGTTATTGACAACAGAATATGGACTAAGACATAGGGTCTAGCAGGGTGGGCTCTGAGGAGAGGGTGGAGGAGAATACGCAGGATGGTGGGAGACGGGAAGATGGTCTGCTAAGGAAGACATGGACATCACTCATTCTGAAAACTCTGCTCCCACCGAGACAGCTCGCCACCTTCCTTCCCTCAGGTCTGTCAGCGATGAATGGACTTGCTCTCTCTCCTCCTGGCTGCTCCTCCAGCCTCATGGACGAGGGACTGCGAAGCTCTGGTCTTTATGGAGCTGGCCTGTTTGTTTCACTTAGCACCGTTTTGAGAAAGGACTCAAAATCAGATCCAAATAAAATGTCCTCTTGGTTATCTTCAGGCAATAGGTTTATGTGTGGTTTTCAAATTCCTTTCCACACTTGCCGTTTCCAAGGGGTTTAGATTACACTTTTAATAATCGGCGAGATGCTTCTTTTGACGGAAATAAACAAAGAAAGTGAGCTCCAAAGAAAGGGAACCCAAGAGTTGTGGGCAGCAGTGGTTCTCAAATGCGTATCTGGAGGAGGGGGAAGCCACATGAGATTCTGAGCTCAAGACAGAATGCAGATGAGGTGTAAGCCATGCGGTCGTCTGTCAGCCTGTCCTTCCAGAAGCCACTGACTTCTGCGTCCTCCAGGCCCTAAGAGCCGGGGACATGGAAGGCTGCCCTGGTTAATTCCCCGCTACCCAGGATTGATTAGACTACAGACAAGGAGCCAGCTGATCCGCCCAGTGCAACCTGTGAGTCATTCCCTCCTCTCACAGGAATGGCTAAGAACATTTGTTTGGCTGTCTCTGAACCCACCCAGCCAAACAGCCCTGAGGGACTTAAAGAGGCCAGACTCCACCCACTGCATGCGGCGTTAAAAGGAGGAACTGGCTTGGTTTAAAGAGAACCTTTGTGGGTAGGGACTGAGAGCAGGCGGAGGGACCAGAGCACATCCATCTGGTGCTGTTCTTGGAAGATCCTTGAGGGCTCAGATCTTTTTGTGTCTCTCCTCCACCCTCCAGCCTTGGGAAGCCTTAGAGAGGTTTCATGAATATTCATCCCCTGGATGAACCAAGAGCCTTGTGTCATGGAGACAAACAGCTTATTTGAGGTGTGGCACGCTCATCTTGGGAAACTAGCAAGACACTGGAAAGTTACGATAAGAGTAGGGGACTCTCAGGGCGGAGACCAAGACAGGGAGCTGACAAGGCTGCAAAGGTCTATCAGAGCCTTCCTGCTTTCTGCCCCGCCATCCTGCTCCAGCAGACTCTGTGAGAACAGACCTGGTCCCCAGCTTCATAGCCACCCCCTCTCCCTGTTGCAAGAGTAGGCTGAGGCTATCCCAGAGCACTCCTCTCATCCTGCTTGGGTTGGCTGGAATAGAATTCGCTCCCTAGTCCACTGTCTGTGAGGTAGGTGAACTAAGTGTCAGGCTGGCGGATCTAAGTGACTCCGACTCAGACCTGTATCCGTCAGCCAAAAGGCTACATACAAAGGATCGAGCTAACCCCATGGTATTTACCGCTAGGGTTCTTAGATGGAGGGAGCCCAGATCCAGGGAGGTTGAGTCAGTTTCCCAGCGTCGCGGGCTGGGATCTGAAGCCAGATCTGATGACTTTACAACCCTGGCTTGTCTTACAACCCTGGCCTGTCACCGGGCCAAGCTGCCTCCCATCCACACCTACCGGCAGAGTACTGCTGTGAGGCTCAAAAATGGGGTCAAACATCCGAAATCATGCCAGAAGCTCCAGCACACCAGATGATCGATTACAAACATGGAACAGACCCGGAGAGGGGAAGAGACTGGAAAATTTTATGGCCCCTTGCCACACCCGATTCCTGCCCCCGGTCTTCTCCATTCCTGTGAAGGCGGACAGCCCTCAGGCAGCCCATCCCTCCCAAGGTGGGCAGTAAAGGAATTTTCCCTTCTGGAACCAATGGTGGTTTCATAACAAGGGCTGTGTCCCATGGGCTCTCTGAGCCACCCACTCGCTGTCTCTATCAGCTGACAAAGTGACCAGAGTCCCTGCAGCAGACTCAGCCAGGACCAAGTCTTTCTGCCTCTCCTTGCAAGAAGACAGGTCAGGAGAGAGGAAGTAGATCTTGGCACAGGAGGGCAGCCCGACTCTAGGGCGCAGAGGCAGGGGAGTCTGGTTAGAGAAAGCCCTTTCCCAGATGCCAGGGGAGGATGTCAGACAACAGGAGAGGTGACCGATTCAAGCGTAGGTCTGGCTGCTGGCTGACTCAGCTGTGCAATGTCTCGCCCGCTCCTCGTGATTACTAACAATTGCTCTTTGAAGCCGGGTGACACAGTGACCCACCGCGTGTACTTCTGAATCAGATAGGCAGGGGTAGGACCTGATACCGCTTCTGTCTCACTAGGGGACTTTAATTACTTCAACGACCTGACCCTCAGTTGCCACATCTGTCCAGAGAAAGACTGTGCCTCACTCCCAGGATGTCTGTGGGGAGCGGGGGGATGACATCTGCAGAGACTTCAGCAGCCGTCGCGTTAGCGGGGCCTCAGTTGGGATCACATGGGCCTTGCTACTGAGATGGAATAGAATGCAGAACGCACGGGGGAAACCTGTGCCCTCAGGGAGGATACGGAGGCAGAAAGGTGCAGAAGGACATGGCGGTCTATTGCCGTGAAGAAGTGAGCTGGACGCCAACTGATTTCATTCACCCTCGTGCAAGAGCAGACTTGTGAGATGAGTTAGGCTCGGCAGCTTATCAAAGTGAGTTCCCGATCTGGAGGGAAGTGTGGGATCCAGAGTCAGGTTACTTAGGAATACCCATCCCTCTCTGAGCTCAGGTTTTCAAGCTGTCAAACCCCTCCGTCCCTTCCTTCCCCTTTTCCTTCCCTCCCTATCTCCTTCCTTCCTTCCCTTCCTTTCTCCTTCCCTCCCTCTCCTTCTCCCTCTCCTTCCCTCCCTCTCCTTCCCTCCTTCCCTCCCTCCTTCCTTCCCTAACTTCCTTCCTAACCTTTTTCTTCCTTCCTCCTTCCTCCCCTCTTTCCTTCCTTCCTAATTTACTTTCTCATTTCCTCCCTCCCTCCCTCCTTCCCTTCCTTCCTTCCCTGCCTCTCTCTTTCCCTATCTCCTTCCTTCTGTCCTTCCTAAATGACTTCCTTCCTTCCTTCCTTCCCTCCCTCTCTCCTTCCTTCCCTCCCTTTCTCCTTCCTTCCTTCCTTCCTTCCTTCCTTCCTTCCTTCTTCTTTCCTTCCTAACTTACTTCCTAATTTCCCCTCCCTTCTTCCCTCCCTCCCTCCTTCCCTTCCTTCCTTCCTGTGGTAGGCTTAAGTATGCAGTTGCGGAAGACAGAGGTCAGCGATGGGTATCTTCCCGGATGGCCCTCCACCTTATTTATTTATCTGTTATATTTGTTTGCTTGCTTGCTTGGTTTTTTGAGATGAGGTCTCACTGTACAGCTCTGGCTCTTGAGTCTGTGCTGTCCACTGCCACAACCCCAAAGGATGGGGGAACTCCACATCCTGTCAGGGGGAGCACCCAGCCTTCCATTGTTCTCGAGAGTATTCGTCTGGGAGAACAGATGGTTTGTACAAGGTTAAGCAGTGTCACTCGGAGAATCTACTCATGACATGAGGCAGCAGGGCAGGGTGATAGACAAGGGTCTCACTGAAAGATCCCCGCTTGACATTAGTGCAGCCATTTCTTAAAAATGAAAATGTTTAAGTTGGCCTCTGCTTAGCCCCTAGACGTTAGACCAGAAAGTACAGAAAGCACGTTCCCACCCACTCTCCAAGAAGCTACCCAGGCACAAGAACAGATGATATCGCTGTGGCCTTGTCCTGGGGACCCCAGGACGGGAAAACATTTGTCAAGTCAGACATCCTTGGTACTGGAATAGCTGCGCTGATATGGTTGCAGCTTTGTCCCAGGAACTCCAGGACGAGAAACATCTGCCTGGTCAGGTAACCTTGGCACCGAAATAGCTGAGCTAACGAAGCTGTGTGACCTTGTGCGGACTATACAGACTGTGTGTTCCTGCTGTTCCGGGCTCTTCACATCCCTCCTGCGTGAGGACTGTGTCGAGCCCCAGTGCACTGGTATCCCGAGTAAACCTCTTGTTTTTACATCAAGAGTGAGTCCCGTGTGTTCGTGGGGTGCTGGGTGTCCTCAGGACTGGAGTGAGAGTCTCCTCAATCTGAGGGTCTTTCATCATCAACCCGTACATATATCATGGCCTACCGTGTTAAGAAGATATGTCTATCCTATGGTTCTAGGCTTGCAGTGGACCAAGAGAACATGTGTGAAATAGCCAGCCACACCAGACCCGAATGTGAGGCTCAGTTAGATTTTTCTGGTGTTTGAAACAGGGTCTTGGTATGTAGCTCAGGCTGGCCTTTGAATTTCCAATCTCCCTTCCTCCGGTTCCCCTTGGAACACAAACCCAAGCTCAAATCTGAGCTAGGGTATTCGTGCTTGTGTGTCTGAGGAAGCCACTTCACCCCCTGGGCCTAGGAGATGAGAAGCCTGTGGTCCTGCCAGCACCAGTCCTTGGTAGGTTGTGCGAGACAGAAAGCTTAAGAAACAGAAGAGAGGCGGGACTTGGTATCTTTTCTGGGGTAGAAGCTGACTGGAGTCGGGGAGTGCTTCTAGTCCAACGACAATCCATTAGGGGCCTCAAGAGTCTGGTTGGGTGTGAGGGTGGTCAGATGCTGTCCCTTCCAACGCTCACAAAGACCAAAGGCCAGAAGCACCATTTCTGGAAACTTCCAACACAATTTTGCTGCCCCCACCCCCAGTTCTTGCAAAGCTCTGATTGGACCTCCTGTGACCACATGGCCCAGTAGCGAGCTCTCCTATTGGGCAGAGCCCACACAGACCCGCCTCCCTTTAACACTTTAAGCCAATCAGCTGAAGCAGCACCGTGGGTCTCCTTGGAGACAGCCCACCTGCCAGTCTGAAAGAGACCGTTTTCTTTCAGGGCTGGGGGAGTTAACGGTTTGACCGGACTCTCTCGCTTAAGTCCCACTTCTTCAGGGTCATTCGACTCGCAAGTTGACTCGGCTCCTCCCTCACACCCATGCTTAGGGGGCCGTGGCCAGCATGGTGCCATCCATAGTCCTGGTACAGAAATCGCGTGTCCGGCAGCGTGACCAACCTCTGAAGCAAGGCAGGAGGAATGGCTGGAAGCCTAGATGGGATTTAAGGATGGCTCCTATGATCGCAGCATCAGAGGAATGTCAAGGTCATGGGGATACAGAACACACTTTAAGGGAGAAAAGGACCGCTGTGAGGTATGAACAAAGTAGATAGTGTTCTGCCCTGGAGCAGGTAGGGCCACCCCGTGACTACCATCGAGACTTGGTGAAGTACACGACCCTCCCAAGAGCTTTCTCAGTGGGCGAAGGGGGGCATCATGGTCAGGAGCACAGAGCTCAGAGTGAGTCCACATTGTCGCGAATGCCCATTCTTGTTCTTACATTTCCAAGCTCCAGGGCTTCACCCAACCTGCTTCGTGCGGTAGCTCTAAGCTTTTCACGGGGCTCCTGAAAGTGGCTCAGAGCTCTGTGTCTAGCAAGGGAGGTTACGATTCCTTCTCCAGTGATCAGACCCTCAGGTCAACCCAGGGTGAGTTCTAGACACACCTGGATCGACAGACTCTCATTTCCTTGAGCGACCTGCTTGTCACTCAGAATCGTTAAGAGAGCGGATGGAGCAGATAAATCCACCCGGGCTTTCAAAGCCTTAATTCGGTTTTCTGGTACCTGAATCCTGAGGCATCACTTCTTTCTTACCCAGATTTCTGCTGGGGTAATGCTGTCAGTACGGTGTTCCTGCCCTGTCTGCAGGCTCTGGCCTGGGCTGACCTTCTCTGCACGAGATAGACCCATCCATCCCTTTAGTGGTTCAGAAAGAGAGGTGGATCATGTGTCCTCTGTCACTAGGAGTAGCCAGTTAACCACCACAACACAAAGGTGTTCAGCCACTGACTCCTCAAGTGTTTCTCAACTCCAACTCTCTCCCCTAGGGATCTCTGGAGCAAGCGCCTATACTCTCTTGGCAACTTTCCTCGATGTCCGGTTCCGGTGTGCCCCTTCTACTTTTGAGCATCGCCGTCTACTCGTCCTTGAAGAATGCCAGCAAGAAGAAAATTGCTCTGCCATTGGCAATCACATCTCATCCCAACCTTACCGTACTTATCCTAGACTGGGATCTTCCAGGACCAGATCTGTGTCTGATTCACCTCTGTGTTCCCAAAATTGAGTACCAGGTGGTACAAGGGTGGCTCCCCACCCCTATTTGAAGAGTGGATATATGTGGGGCCCATCTCATTCGCTGGGTTCTAGGCTCTAGGGTGTTTTCATCCTAACAGGAAACTGATCTGGCCTAGGGTGTTGTCTGCAAGTCACCCATTGGCACCATTGCCTTTTCCGGTCACGGTTTCTTAATGTAGTACTGGAAGTTCATGTATTCTCCCCAAAAGGGTAGGCAAAGTTTTCAAGAGTTTGTGGGTAGTTTTCTGGTGGTGGGGGTCAGCAGCAGACTCCATCAGAATTCAGCGGGGTTGTGAGAAGAGACCGGAAAAAGGGTATAGGGATAAAAGTAGTTCCCAGAAGTATTTGGCAGACACCCCCTGCCCTCCGTCCCTGCCCCCGCCCTCGCCCCGGCCCCCGCCCCTGCCCCTGCCCTGGCCCCGGCCCCAGGGGGCCTTTTGCATCTCCCGGAAGTACACATTTGCTGTTGTCCTCCGGCGTGGGAAGATCCCTGAGCTCCAAGGGCGTATGTCATTGTTCGGCCCTTTGGAAAGTTCTATAAACTGGGACGTGTCCCTTGCACGCACATTGTGCCTCCCATGGTATGAGCGCCCTTCAAAGGCATTCGCTGCTTTCACACAGCTCTGGATCTTTTCGAGGTTCCTTTAGAAGCCCCATTCACTGGGGCTTCCTGACCAGGGCCTGGTGCGCACTAGGCAAGCTCTCCACTCTTCAGCCCCAGCACCGTTTCTCCCTGAGGTCTCTTCCCAAGCTTGCTTGCTTTTCCTTCAGGCCTCTGCTATCCGGTCTCCAGGCCAACTACCTGCTAGACCACAGCCTGAGCAGCGAGCATCCCCAACACCTGCTTCAGCACACTGCTGGGCTGATCCTGATTTTCAAGACACATTTGTAGTCCTTTAACCGTTAGGGCGACTGACAGATTGTGGTCTCCCAGAAGATGGGCACCACGCTTGCTCGCTCCTTCTCTCCGTTCTTTATCTGTGGCCTAGCACAGGGTATGCATGCCATAGGTGCTAAATAAATGTGCAGGAACAAGAAAACAGTCTTGTTTTCACAGACTGGAGCGGCCATAGCTGAACCGGTTTCTTGGATGCTTTTTTTCTAGTGGGGGTGCAGCATGCACCGGGATGTCTTGTTTGCATAAGTGGTATTAGGTGGCCATTCTGGGGCTCAAAGGGAGAGCTTTGTTCCTCACTTCTCTGCAGACCCAGGGAAGGAGCTCAGCTACGGAGACTCTGAACCCAGGCAGTCTGGATTCAAATCTCAAAGTAACTCTATTGCCCTGAGCATGTTGATCTCTTTGTGCCCCTCTAACACAGGGATGATAACAGTCCCTACTTCCTAGGCCACTTAGGGAACTGAAGGAAAAATTGTGTATTTGTAACCTAGAGAAGGACATAGTCAGTGCATGGCTGTCATCAGTGGCCACACAACTCAAATATCTTCTGCCTTTTGCCTTTCAATAATATGTCCAAAGCTTAGAGGCCTTCACTTCAGTTCCTTGACTCTTACTTACTAGCCCAAGTAACGGGCTCATACGAGGTCATTTCCAACCTGTGGGCCCTGCGTTGTTAGCTGGAAGGACCTGTCTGAGCCCCGTCTCTGGTGCACGTGGGGCAAATCTTAGTTTCAGCAAAACGGCCATAGTTACATGCCAGTCTTGGGTCTTGGAGTTTTCTTATTCCTGGAGCAAGCCTCAAAAACCTCCTCAAGCCAGAAGCCTGATGGGAGAATTCATTAATGCCCTCATCCGACCCTTGAGAATGAAAAAGGGTCAGGGAAAGAAGCCAGATTTGCTGAGCGTCGACCATAACCCTTGGCATCCTACACATGTTGCCTCTAGTGAGCCTTCACATCAGCCTGAGGGACCCAGGAGCCCGCAGAGGAAGCCTACGACTTAGAAATCGTAGGCCACCGTGTGGACTTCTGCTCACGTCTTCACTTTTGTTAGAGGAGGCTCTGGAATGGTGTTTGTGGTAATGGAAAAGTTCTGTATCTTGATTGTGGTGATGATTATATGTGATAAGCTCTCATAGGAGCGTGTGCCCCTGAGCACACAGACTGCGTGCTGAGGAGAAGCCTCTGGACTCTAAAGAAGGCTTCTGAGTTCATGAAATTGTACTGCAGCCAACTTGGCTGGCTTCAAGGACTGTGGTCACATTGGATGTTGCTAAGGGGAAGCTGGGGAAGGGTCCATTGAACCCTCTTATCTCTACTATTCCTTGTGAGCCTTAAACTGGAATAAAATATTTGAAAAATGCAATCATTAAGAAAGTGAGGGGGTGGGGGTGGAGGTTGCACATACTGCTTTTTCCAGAGGACCTGAGTTCCTTTCACAGCACCCATATGAGGCAGCTTATGACTGCCTTCGACTCCAACACTTGGAGATCTGACGCCCTCTTCTGTCCTCTACAGGAACAGCACTCAGGTGCATCCCTCCCCAAGGACGTATGTAAACATAACCTAAAATGTTTAAAAAGGGCTACATGGGGAGTTGAGGTACCAACAATCTGTGGACTGTGGGGTCTGTAGCCTCCCAAGTCTTCCTCCTCTGGGCACAGTTTGCCTTAGGTCTTTTGGATCAAGAGACTTAGAGGTTCAGAAAGAGGCGACTCAGTTCTGGTACCCACCCACACGCCAGCTGTCCAATATGATTGACAGTCCTGATCATCACTAAGGCACACTGATTGGTTTGACCCAGTGATGCACCAGAGCTAGCTGGTCTCAACTCTTCCCAAGCCAGTTGTGAGCATCTTCCCAACCCCACATTTGAATGGTCACTGGTGACTTGAAACCAATCACAAAGGCCTCTTTTGGGCTGGAGAGATGGCTCAGTGGTTAAGAGCACTGACTGCTCTTCCAGAGGTCATGAGTTCAATTCCCAGCAACCACATGGTGGCTCACAACCATCTGTAATGAGATCTGGTGCCCTCTCCTGGCCTGCAGTCACATATGCAGGCAGAATGCTGTACATAAAATAAATCTTTAAAAAAAATAAAAACAAAAACAAAAACAAAGGCCTCTTTTAAACAAGATGGTTCGCTGGCTTGATATAACACACTTCCCCAATCCTTACCACCCACTCCTAGGAGATCTGTCACTTCCCATGGGCCACCAATCAGAAGAACAGGGATAATTATGCACCTGGCAGACCCTGTCACAGGCAAGCCAGAGTGCCAGCCACACAGACAATCCCTTAAGAGGCTAGGGCTCGTCGAGCACCCTTTTGGTTCTATGGCACCTTTAGTGTGACGGCCTCATCTTTAAGGACTCTGTCTACTGAGGAAAGAAAGGAAGGGGAGTTGAGCTAGAAGGTCTTCAAGGGGCCACAGGAAAAGGTAGTTACAGTTCAGACTAGTCTTTGCTTTTTAAATGTTTTTATAAAAAAAAAAATCAAAATCTCCTTGCCTATCAGATACTATGAATAATGTCACATTTTAAAAATAGGGATTGTGGGGTTTGGTGGCTAAGAGGATGGCCTGCACTCCTAGAGGGCCCAGGTTCCATTCCCAGCACCCACGAGGAGGCTTACCACAGTCTAACGCTAGTCCCTGGGGATCCTTTGCTTTCTGACTCCATTGGGCACCTCATGCACATGGTACACAGACAGATATGTAATCAATATATTCATACATGTAAAAGCCTAAAACAGGAATTGTTTTAAATGTTCAGAGAATTAGAATTATAAGAGCAATCTCCAAAGGGAAGCTTTGTAAGTCACTCAAATAAAAAATCCCTCCAAGATGGAGGCTCCTGGCACCTTTGACTCTGAGGACTCTGACCTCTGGGGTCGTGAGCAAACGTGGATTCCATATATAGAACCGCAACAGTTCTGCCTACCAGGGAGGGAGGCTGCAGGACTGAGAGGTGCCTGGCCACTGCCAGGGTTGTGCTAGAAGCCATCACCAGATCAGCCAAGACGTTTCAGGTGGAAAGTACACGAAACAGTGACTCAAAGTTTAAACAGGAAGAGGATTTTTATGGGGCTGAGCAAGTGAAAGACTGGGCAGAACTCTGGGTCAGGTCTGTTGTAACCCCACAGAGTCTGCAGGCTCTCAGGGCTCGCCCCACCCTCACTGTGCAAGGCACACTGGAGACCCCCAAGCTGCCTCCTCTTCTTGCCTGGAGTGGCTGCCTTCTGTTCTGGGTACCACTCTTCCGAGGCCCATGCCAGTGAGATGGGAGCGGGGTGGGGGCAGGATGGAGGGGGATGAAAATTGGGATGGAGGGGGGTTCCTTCCCACATCCAACAAAGCCTCCATTCAGTCTGGGGTGTTCTGCCTGCCCTCAGCCAGTAACTGTTACAGAAGAAGGCTGTTCTCTACTTGACTTAAGGCTTGGTTTCTGATGCAGCTGGAGAGAGAGGACAGCCAAGTATGGCGTATAACCCTTTGGTCAGCAGGACACTCTCCTACGCATGCCATTGTTGTTTCTCATTAGAGGAGGAGTCAAAACAGTGGGGGGACAATTAGTGCTCCTCATGCTGTGGCAGGCCCTGCAGATGACCACCAAGTTCATTTATTTTCTTTCTCGAAAATATAGGTGGACTACATTTCCCAGACTCCCTTGCAGTTAGTTAGCTGTGGCCAACCAGTGGAATATGAATGCCACTCAGCTGGCTATTAAAGTTTATTAATGTCTTCATTTTTAACCCAAGGCCTCAGACATTGCTGATCAAGTCTATGGAACTGTATCCCCAGAAATCTGAATGTTTTGGGTTTTGTAGTTCCATATGATCTCAGTCATACCTTTCCTCCTTGCCCCTCTTCGATGTCCCTCCTTCCCCTCCTCATCTTCCCTTTTTCTTTCTTCTCCCCTTCACGAAGGGCGTGAACTTTTTCACAATTTAACAGTGTAAAGTCCTTCTGTTTGGTTGGTTGGTTTTTGTTCTTTTGAGACAGGGTTTCTCAGTGTAGCCCTGGCTGTCCTGGATCCTTCTCTTTAGACCAGCTTGGCCTGGAACTCAGAGATCCTCCTGCCTCTGCCCCCCAAGTGCTTGGATTAAAGACGAGTTCGTCACCCAGTCAAAGAGTTCTTATGCAAACGCCATAAAAATAAAAAGGACCCCAGGTTACAGGCTGGATCTGCCATAGGCTATAGTTTACAAACCCTGCTCTAGACTGATGCCAGGAGCCACATGTTTGGAATGAAAATGAAACTTTTATATTTTAAAAAAAAAACTTTTTTTGTTTTGGTAAAATAAATCTAATACAAATTTTACCATTTTAACAATTTCTCGTTTGTTTGTGATAAATTTGCCCTATGTCAGCCCTGGATTCTTTTTTTTTTTTTTTTTTTTTTTGAGCTGGGGACCAACCCAGGGCCTTGCTTGCTAGGCAAGCGCCACCACTGAGCCAAATCCCAACCCCGAGCTCCTGATTCTTGATCCCCTGCCTCAGTCTCCTGAGTGCATGGCTTCTTCACCACACCAGGCAAAGCTGGAACTCTGTCCGCACCAATAGCTCCCATCTCCTGCCAGCTCCACCCTGGGGACCACCGTTTTACTCAATGTCTACGGAACTAGTGGTGGCTCTCATACAAAGGGAACCAGAATTTTTGTATTCAACTGAATTCATAGTGGCCGATGCCACAAAGGTTCATCCACAGACTAGCAAGTATCGGGACTTCCTCCTTTCTGATAGTTGACTGGTGTTCAGTCGCGTGCGTTTCTCCATACGGGAGATCCAGACAGTGACCCGTATACTGGGAATCTGCTCAACTCTCTGCTTTCTATTCTTTGGGTCACATACACAGAAGTAGTGGGAGGAGTTGTGTGTGTGTGTGTGTGTGTGTGTGTGTGCGCGCGCGCGCGCGTGCGCGTGTGCGCACACGCACACGGAGACCCGAATCAACCTCAGATGTCATTCTTCAGGTACCATTCACTCTGTCGGTTGAGGCAGACACCGAGTATCTAGACTAGAGCTGCCTCATGAGTCTCAGGGACCCGCCCCATCTGTCTCAGGACCCAACGCTCCAGAGTTGGGTTACAGCACATATCACCATGCCTCACTGGTTCACAAGGCTCCTAGGGATCACGCTGGGGTCCTCATGCATGCTCTTTACCAACCCTGCCATCTTCCGCAGCCCCTTAAGCGGAATGACCTTTATCGCTTGTCTCCAGGCGATTAGAGCGCATTGGTTGTAGGGATAAGTGTTGACAAAGCTTGCAGAGGCAGCATTGTCTCGGCTTCCTGACGGGGGACAGGTGAGGCCGTGAGTGAGAAGCGGTCCCGTCTAACTCAGGGGGTCTATCCGAGTGCAGTCTGAGCTCCCTGCAAACGCCCACCTGGTATCCTCCTGCTCTGTTCTCAGGATGTGCACGCAGGGGGAGTGCCCGCCATTAACCCTCCGCTTTCCCATTCCGGGTGGTGGGTCAGTGCGCACGTGCCTGCGCACACATCCAGTGAGCCAGATTCAGGTCACCCCGCAGCCTGAGCGAGGCCTCCAGGACACACCCAAGGGCCAGGTCCATTAAGACTAAGTACAGAAAGCCTGCCTGGAGCCAGGCTCAGGCCCAGGGAGGTGTCTGAGCATGCCATCTCTCCTCCCCTTTTCAAGGCAGGGCCAGGCGGCTAGCTCTGGTTCCAGGGTTCCTAGGGCAGGCAGAAGGGCAGCATGCACAGCCCTTCCCCCACCCAGCATACGGGTTCCTCCGGCCTTCTGCTGATCGGTGTGAAAACACAACCTTCAGCTACCTCGCTATGGATTCCTGGGACAGCATAATCCCCACTTCTTGTGTCCAGAGGATTCTGAGGCCTCTCTCAGGGTGGCAGCCCCCAGGCCAGTCACTCTTCCTGTGGTCACTTCTGTGTTAGAGATGATGAGACTCTATAGGAGGGAGAATGGCTTGTCCAAGGTGAGGTGCAAAGCTCAGTATAGCTCCACAATTGGGCTAGCCTGCTGTCCTGCCCTGACAGTTCCCTCCAGGGTATGACAGATGGGAAGGGACATCCGAGGGAAAGGGAGGCTTTGCCACCGACAGTCCTGAATCCCAGCCCTGGCTTCCCCATTGTGCTGAGTCACCTTTTTCTTTTTTTTTCTTTTTTTCGGAGCTGGGGACCAAACCCAGGGCGTTGCGCTTGCTAGGCAAGCGCTCTACCGCTGAGCTAAATCCCCAACCCCTACTGAGCCACCTTTGACAAGTCACTCAACCTCTTAGGCTTCTGTTTCCTGATCTGGAGGGTGAAGACTACAGCGACTATCTATGGCCGTCCCCACAGGGTTACTGTGAGCATTTACTGAGATGGTCAGACGAACACAGTAGACACCCAGGAATGCCTCTAGCCAAAGATGGCTCAACCCGTCCAATCAGAAAGTTCCTGGGATTGCACTGCATATCC